>NC_064864.1:7581926-7890051 GCF_024139225.1 Suncus etruscus
TACATGGCTTAATCATTAGAGCTTTCACTTCCAGAAAATCACAGGTTTATTTTTTTTATTTTTTATTTTTTGTAGAACTTTCTATAACCCCTGCACTTTGTTTTGAATAGTTCCTTGATATTTCAAAGTTTCATTCATTTGGTCTATTTTTTACTCTTCACTCCACATGTACAAACTGTATCTACTTCTGGTAAATTATTTATTTAAAAAATTTTTATTTAAACACCGTGCTTACAGTATTTGTAGTTAGGTTTCAGTCCTCAAATGTACCCCACCCTTCACCAGTGTGACTTTCCAGCCACCAATGTTCCTTATTTCTAGTTCCGGTAAGTTTAATACATTGCTATACTTGCTTTTCCTAAACAAGATTTCTTTATCTTTTTTTTTTTTTTTTTTTGGCAATGAAGAGTCACCACCCCCCTTAAGGAAAAAAAAATTGCTGTTTATGTCCAGCCTATCTGAACCAGCTTGAATCTCAAATTAGGATCCTGAATCTATAAAAGAATCAAGAACTTCCTGACTGCCCTGATGACATCATCAGCTGAAACATTTTGGCTATGGAGAACCAACAAATTCCTGAGTGCTCTGCACAGAGTGATGATGTCATTAGCTGCAACCCTTTGGCTCTGACCTACCTGAAACTTGATCAGTATTGTGGGAACAATATATAACAATTGTAACACGGCTACAATTCCTGTCCCTAAAAATTATTTTTAATTTATGGAGGAAAGGGGAGTTCTTGACTTACACAGACCCCTAAGGCCTCTGGACAGCCAAATAAAGGGGTCTGAGAAATCAGACTTTTAAGGGCTGAGTATTAAGTTAGAAAAGAACCCCTGGTAACTGTCCTTTAAAAGCAGTTGCCTGGGGACTATCTAAACATCTGGCTCAAGTGAGTGCAGGGTGGTGGCTATTTCTCCTGGCAGTTTCTCTTGGCTGTTTCTCCTGGACTCTGGCTGCATTCCCCAGATGGCTTCGCTGGAAAACTGTTGGCTGCAATCACTCTTTCTGCTACCCGGTGGCTGTTCCTGCCTTTCTCTAAGTGACCTCCTTTCATTGCTCTCAACTTCTCTCTCTCTCTCTCTCTCTCTCTCTCTCTCTCTCTCTCTCTCTCTCTCTCTCTCTCTCTCTCTCTCTCTCTCTCTCTCTCTCTCTCTCTCTCCTCCTTACTTTCTCTCCCTCTCCCCCTCTTTCTCTCTTTCTCTTTCTCTCTCCCTCATCCTTCTTTTTCTTTCTCTCTCTCTCCCTCTTCTTTCTCTCTCTCCTTCCCTTTCTCTACTCCCTCTCTCTCCCTCCCTCTCTCTCTCTTTTTCTCTCTCTCTCTCCCCTCTCCTTCACAACTACCATATTTTACAGTTTGAAATTGTTTTATTTTTTTTGACATTTTTCGTACTTTGGTTAATTGCATTCCTCATCTGATAATTTACCTTCACTTCCTTTCATGTTTCTTAAGAAGATCATTTCCATTTCAATCTAGGTTGTTGCAAAATACACGGTTTACTCTTTTTTTTAAACAGCTTGATTATAGCTACTGAAGATATATGCTAGAAGTATACACATTACTGGTTATCTTCAATTAACATTTAAATTTTGGCAATTGTGAATAATATAGGCAGGAATCTAAAGGTTAGATCATTTTTTCTTGTACTTTACAGATAGATTTTTCATGATAAACTCAGGAACACTTGCATTTAAAAGTAGACTTACATTTATTTATGGTATATTTAACATAATTCATTTTTCAATTGAAGCAGCTTCTATAATGCAACAAGCTAATGCTTTTCTTAGAATTGGTCTCATGTACATGGGATGAAGCTGATGAAATGCTTTAGAGACTTCACCTATGGCATTTTAGATTTTAATAATATACTAGACTATATTTTAGTATGTAATAAAATATAAAGTTGAGATATCAAAACTTTATTTCACTGGTTTTATTACTTAACATAAAGACTGGAAATATTGTGAGTCAGAGTAAAGAAAAATTTTGGCTTATTCTTTGGATGGTGGTTCACTGATAAAGCAAAAATGTTCAGTTTGGTAGCAGAAAGCAAATTACATAAACAGGGCTTCAAAGAATGTCTAAATCTTCCAGGAAGAGGGAGAGAAGAGATTATTAGTATTTATCTGGTGGGAGAAGAAGATGTTCCTAAAATGAAACTGGCCCTTACTGCCCTTCAAACATTTCAAAGGAAGGTTTTCTGCATGAATACAGCAATAGTTCTTACTATAAACTGCAAACAATCTGAAGCAACAAACTCTCCTTTTGAGAGTATGATGACTAGAAAAGTGGAAATAAATACATTCTAAGTCCTTACTTAACCTTGTTGTTGCAGATGTTTTTATGTGTACTGTGAAATAGATCACAAACAATATTATGAGTAGAATTTATTACTTCAAGAGGATTGGATTTTCTTTTAGTTATGAGCTATAACAGATTTTATGGCATTGCTATAATTATGACATTCACTTACATCTCATTCGTTTTTCTAGTGCAGTAAGAGAAAGATAGGGAGATACAGGAGAAAGTAGGAATTTCTCCTACTTTTGAGACTTTTCATGGGTTTGCATCATGTTTCGAAACGTTGCTGATCATATGTGATCATCATTCAAAAGGAATTATGTAACCCTATCTTTTCCTCAGCTACAGTAGAGCTATCAGTAATGTCTGTTGTTTGAAAATGAATTGCATTTAAACTTCATGTTTGGCTTTATTTCAAAGATTTAAATATTGGGAAAATTGAAGAGATCTCGTGTGCCTTTTCTAAGTATCACTTTGAATGATGAAGATTACAGGGTATTGATAATAAAATTAGCTACTTTGGGAAAGTGATTTGAACAGAATTGCACAAGATAGCTATTCTTTGCAAGTGTTAGAATGTAGTGGCTATTTTTTTTTCTGGGGCTATGAGACTCAAGATTTTGTTTAATGCAGGAACTGGAAAATATTCTTTCACAGTATCTGTGTGAAGAGTTAAAAGTTGTTTATTTAGGGGGCCTGAGAGATAGCATGGAGGTAGGGCATTTGCCTTTCATGCAGAAGGATGGTGGTTCGAATCTGACATCCCATATGGTCCCTCGAGCCTGCCAGGAGCGATTTCTGAGCATAGAGCCAGGAGTAACCCCTGGGCGCTGCTGGGTGTGACCCACCCCTTCAAACAAAGTTGTTTATTTCTTGTTCTAAAAGAGCAACTGATAGAAATAGTTAGGGATCAGTGGTTTGGGGGAAATTTTAAACTTTCAACTCCTCCTAGAAGGCAATGCATTTTATTTATAGGTAAATAATTGGTATTTAATGTACTTCTTCATGTATGGAATCACATTGCACTATTAGTTATAATTTTTATATCTGTTCATTTATATGTTTATTATATAATAGAAAATTTACTAGGAATTAATTATAGATTGATATATATTTATATTTATAGTCATTTCACTAATTGAAAAAAGATAAGGGATAAAAGATTTAAGGAGCAAATGAAATAATGATAATCAAATTAATCATCTATTAATTAGATTCAAACATAGTTTTATAACCGAAAGAACATTTCTGAGCCAAAAATTAAACAAAGCTTAAAAAGCATTAAGCTGTGTTATTGTTTGAAGTTGGTTTCATTTCATTGATTTGAGTACAGATTGTAAATATATTCTTTAACTCCATTACTAAAGGCGAACATTTACTCAATATTTCAGGACTGATTTTTAGCAAAGCAAAACATTGATTTAGGCTGAACAAGAATTCTTATCATCCTATTTACTATGAACTCTTCATTAAGCACAATTGGATAATAATGTAGTGTGACCACTGCCGATCTCTATCACCCAGTGCTTCCACATCGAGATAGTAGTTTTCTTGATTACAAATGTGTTCATTTGAAATCCAGAATGGTACCGAATTGTTAAAACCAACAGTTTTCAAGTTTACACATCATTAATGTGACTTAAGTTGATTTAGGGACTCAAATATTTTAATTATACTCTACTAAACCCCTCAGTGGGGAGTTGAAAAATATTGTAAGCCCAAGTGCTGAGTTAGCACTGGAATCCAAGATGGGTAATTTGCTTTTTCCTTTCTTTCACTCACTCCTTTATATTGCCTCTCTTCCTCCTTTCCTTCATTTTTTTCTTTCTATCTTTCTACTCAACTAGACTTTGTATTAATATCACCCTTAGACTTCTCTGGCTTCAACACTGAGGAAATGAAAACAATATTTCTGACTACCGTTCTTTCCAAATACAAGGGCTTGGTGTTTAATGGCAAACATTTCTTTTAGTGATAAACATTTTCCATTAAACGTTTATTAAATTACCTATAAGCTTTAAATCTTCATTTATACATATAATATTGAAACAATGCACAAGAAAACTAAATAAATTTAATTATGAGGATACATTTCAATTCCTGAAGACTAGAAACTAGTCAAGGATGTTTGAGGTAAAGGCTATTTTATTATCCGAGTAAATTTAAGGCATCAGTAATTGAGATATCTGGTTTCCACTTTGTAGAGTGTAGATTTTGTTGGTTCTCATTACATATGAGATCATATGCAGTATCATTTACTAAGAACTTATAAACTGTCAGTAAACATGTGTAAGGTATTTTGTTTGTTTCTGATCTTCCCACAGAATTTTTAGAGAAATCTGGAAATACAAAACTTCAGACACAGAATGAATCATCATGGCTTATACCTACAGACATTCTCCAGGAATGACAGAATAACACCTGCCCTTAACTTCCTATTTCAATGCCTTTATTTCTGTTTGTTATTTTTTAAATTGGAGTTAGTACAATACTCTTTACCTTCTTTTGTAGTGGGGCTCATTTTTAGGTGCTATGGGCTCCTAAGTGGTTCAAAATAAGTGCCTGGCATGCAGTGTGGCTTGGGCTTTCACATGCCAGGGACCCACCAAGACAAAAAAAGTGCTCAAGGGACGTCAGAGCAACACAAGATGACCCTTGAAGGACCATGTGACTCTGAGGATTGAAACTGGGTTAGGGTACATGCAAGATACATGGAACCCAATTCTATATTCTATCATCAAGGGCTTCTTTCCCTTTGTCAAATATTATCCAGCATACTCTCATGAGAGTAAGAAAAGGCAGATTAGGGAGGTCAAGGATTTACCGTATTTTTCATACCATAAGATGTTCTCTTCTTCCCCCAAAGTGCGCCTTATGGAGCGAAGGACTCCTGGAACTGAAGACTGAGTGCAGGGAAGGGGGATCTAAAAACTATGGTCAGGTGCGTCTTATAGAGCGAAAATATGGTAGATTCTGACATTCTCCTGTCCAATACTCTATCAGAAATGAATTCCTCTTACAGAGTGTAAGTAGGAAATAAGTACATTAAGTACTGATACTTACTTAAGTAATTATCAAGTAATACTCTGACCATAATACACTTGACAAGTATCAAGTAATACTCTTGACAGGTCAACTTGTGCTCAAAAGTGATCCCTGAGAACAAAGCCAGGAGCAAGCCCTGAGTACTCTCAGGTGTGTCCCAAAGATAAATAAAGAAAAATTAGCTCAAACATTCCAAAGTACATTCCAAGGTAGATTTTGAAATCAAAAATACTCTTGATTTTGAGGACAATATGAAGCTCAGTTAAATGGTAAAGTATCTGAGTCCATTTTTTTTTTTAAGTTATCTATCCTCAAAGATGCCTGAGAAAGAAAGGGATTTAGGAATCTCAAAATTTCTCTGTAACTTAACATTTGAATTGGATGAAAGGTGTTTAATTGCTATTCTTTTGATTTTGTTTCGTTTCATTTGGGGGACAGATATGCAGTGCATAGAAGCTATGTCTTTGTGTTTGGGAATTGCTCAAGTGACCCATTATATTATAAAGTGACCTTTATAATATGGACATCTATAATGATAAATATTTTTACAGTATAATATTTATAATATAAAGAAAAGAATAGCAAATAAAGTTCTTGAAAGCATAGCCAGTTTCCCCCATATCAGCCGAATAAACCTTTCCCACCTTCACTTGCTTTACATATTTAACATGTCTGTGAATGACTCCCTAATCCCAAATGTATTCATCTCTCTTAATGTATTTGCCTTAAATGCTTGTGTATGTAAAACACAATGCAGTTTTGGTATCCTGTGGTTACATCTGGTTTGCATTTGAAGAGTTTAGTTTACAACACAAAAATATTTCCCAATACTGTTTTAAGTTTTTACTTAAATATTTTTTCTATTCTCATCTTTCTTCTCCTCTGAACCACATACATGTATCCATAAAATTAATTTATATTGTCTCATTAGTCCTTAAAATTGGGTTTACATTTTAAAAATCTTTGACTTCAGATTGAAAAATAATTTATCAGTCTCCTGTCATTTGCATTCTTATATTAACCAGTCAGTATTTCATTTTTATTGAAATGCTTTTTAGTTCTAAACTTTCTATAGTTTTTAGATTTCTTATCTTTTAATTTGTAATAAATACACTTTACATTGTTGACTACAGATACTAACAGATAGTTTTAAATTCATAATCTCAACATTCAAGTTATCTTGGGTTTTATCTCCAATTTTTTAATAATAATGTTAGCATTATTTAATTTGTTTTTGCAATTTTATAGGATAATATTCTTATTTTGTAATGAAGTAATAAAATGAGTCTTTTGTTCTCATATGAAGCACATATTGATGGACTTTATGCTGAAAAATTATACTTACATTTCTATAATTATGGTGTTTTCTTTTAATACGACCTGAAACTTAGATGGCTAACATTTTTTAGAAGAAATCTGAAACTATAGTTTATGTAAATTTTCTTACTTTCTATGCATTTGCTTCTCATTTCTTTTGTTTTGGAAAGCTTATTTAAGCTTCATAAGCTGAGCCAGGAAAATTTATCCTTTTTTAATTTTCTGAAACAGCTTGTAAAAACTTACTGGACTGGTAAAAGCTTGGTAGAATTTACCTCTATAACTGGATGGATTTAGTATTTTGGGAAGAATTATTGATAATGATTTAAATTTATAAGTACATGTTTGTCTCCTTATGTCCTATTTTTATTCTACTAAGTTTTTAAAATGGTTTTCCTTAAACTATTATTTTTGACTTTTTTTCTAATTTGCATGAGTAATTTTTTTCAATATGGTCTTAAATTTTTCTGCCTTTTCTACATTGTATTTTAAGCAGATTTCATTCCAAAAGTTTTACCTTATAATTCTTTGTTCTCCTTTGAGAAATGAGGCCTCTTCTTTCATATTATTTAAGCTAGCTTTATGGTCTGTTCTTTCCTCTTTTGAAAAATATGCTTAGACTATTTGTTCCCAGTTTTCTTCTCTATATATTGAAATATATATTTTTACTCTAAATTTGACTCATAATGCTTATATTTCCTGTTTAATTTTATACATTCAATATCCCATTTTTATTTCTAATTATTCTAAGGACTATAAGCTATTTTTATTTTATTACAGAAATATTCTTAAATGCTTAGTTTTAATACATTACAGTCATAAGCATTATTTGTAAGATAGTAGTAAATAGTAGTAGATATTTGTAAATAGATTTCTTTTTAAAGTTATAGTTTTAGGTTGACTTGAATGTGTTCCTTATGCTTTCATTTAATAAATTAATAATTCCTAAAATATAATTGTTAATTTCCAATTTCTATCTACTATTACTTTTCATAATTTGAGGTATATTTAGGAGTATATTTACTGCTCTTTAACACTAATATAGATGTAATAGTACATTTTGATAATTTTGCCTTGATTTTGTTTGACATAATGTAATATTTTTGAGGGGGGGGGCATACCTGGTGTCACTCAGGGGTTACTCCTGGCTATGTGCTCAGAAATCACTCCTGCTTGGGGGACCATATGGGATGCCAGGGGATCGAACCATGGTCCGTTCTAGGTCAGCCGCATGCAAGGCAAACTCCCTACTGCTTGCATCACTACTTAGGCCCCATTATTTCTTTTTGTTAATTTAAGATGATTTTATTGAAACTATTGTGATTTACAAAGTGCTTCAAAGATGGGTTTGATGCATACAGTGAATCAGGGCCAATTCCACTACCAATATCGACCTCTCTCCATCAATGTTTCTTGAGTGCATCCCACTCCCTACACCCCATCCCATACCCCAGTCTGACAGTATAACAGGCTCTTTTACAGTTTAGCTTGTTAAAGTTTGGGTTTCTTGATTCCATTATTGTTGCCTTTAGATTAGATATTTAGTTCTGTCCTGTTTTATTACCACCAAATCACCTGAGATCACTTGGCCCCTGCCCTCATCTTTTCATATTTGTTTTTCTCCTCTTTCACTCAGTTTATTTTCTTGCTATATTTTGTGGTCAAGGGTAGTTGAGAAACTTCTATTTAAATCATTGCATTTCTTCATGCAGTTACTTTAAATATTACAAATCAGTGATATCATTCTCTAACCTTCTTTTGTCTATCCTTTCTTTCTCGACTTCTTTATCGAAGCTGGCTTTTAATTACCTTCAAGTTCATCTATATGATTTTCTGTAATTCTGCTACTATAGCCTGTTAATGTTTTTTTTAGTTCCTTCAATTTCCATTTGTATGGATTTTCTCTTCTATTGAAAGAGTTCTTTTTTATTTTTCTATCTATAGATTGCTTAGTTTCACATGCAAACACCTCCTAGATTTCTGTTACTAAAATATTAAGTGTTGTTAGCTACAAGGCTCAGGTGTTTTGGTGGGCCTCAAAATTTGCTTGGGTTTCTATCCATATTTTCAATTGCAGTTATCTTCTTTAATTTCTCTTTTGTTCTTTGCATTTATTGTGTTGAAATGATGGAAATTCAGGTTATTTAAGAAAGTGATCTGTTGGTTGATTTTATAAAAGGTGACTAAAGGCATATCTGCTTTATAGGTTATTTTAAACATAGGAGGTTATCTAAATATGATAAATAAAAAAACCTGCCAACTAATTAATTGGTTTGTTTGATTTTTGAGACTGTATATTTTATAAGAAAGAAGTTCTTGGTTCAGTCTGCCTAGAGAAATCAAATAATGTCCTCACAGTTTGGGAAGAGGAGGGTTCATAAGAAGGAGAAAAATGTCCCTCTCTCAGTTGAGGCACCTAAGATGGGATAGCAGACTGAACGAATGTCAAGACGAGTAGTAGGCTCATGAAGAAAGTTCTATCACAACTTATGATCCATATTTTTCCTAACTTTTCTATTAAATTATGAGTCCTTTTATTCTGTTTGCTTTAAATTTATTGCTTATAAATATGCCTTTGACTTTTTCTTTAGAAATATTATTCTCACTTTACTTGGTAATTCATAATTTATTTTGACATATTAATACTTCCCTACAATAATATTTGAAATTTCCTATTTGTTTTATTTTAGTTTTCTTCTTCTCTTTTTTCTATTGGGTAGATTAGATTTTCTTTTAAAGGTTAAAATCACGCTATTAGTTTAAAAAAATATTTATTTCTATGGTACTCTCACCAAAAATCATATGTAAATATGATAGTTTAATCATAAAATGATATATAAAACATTAATATTTATATACTTATAACTATGAAATTAGCTAAATGCTTATAATTTTTCTTATAAAGATGGCCATCATATTAATAACAAAAATAATATAATGAAATCTCCAGATACTGAAATAATTAGCAATACACTGTCAAAATTTTTTGATCGTTAACCTACTCAAGCACAATTCCTCACAACTCCTAAGATAATTATGAAACTGAAGATAAGATGTCCTCTTTCCTATATCTTAAATCATTTAGAATGAATCTCTACAAGATAAAAAATAAAGTCTAGAGAGACAATACTGTGGAAAGGCTGTGTCCTTTGCTTGTACAAATCCCCTTTCTAGCCCTACCACTGCATGTAGTGCCCCAAGACTCACCAGCAGCTATTCCTGAGCACTGAACCAGGAGTAAATCCTGAGCACAGTTGAGTGTTGTGGCCACCAAAGAGAAATACATAATAAAACAAAAAAGAGATAAAGATTCAATGAACACAATCATAAAATTAAAAACTAAATAAATAATTGTATATAATAAAATACTATTCACATTTTCTACAATCTTGTTTTTAAACAATTGTGTTTCATTGAACCATAATATAATTATGTATGAGCTTTATATCTCATTTCTTTGGCAATGCAGTTTTAACATATTTTTATTATTTAAGTTATTTGAAGAGATCACATCTAGTAGTGCTCAGGGATTACAATTGATTCCGTGGTCAGGATCACTCTTAGTGGGGCCCAGGAGATTATATGGCAAGGAGAATTAACCTTGGATTAGCGACATAAAGACAAACATCTTAAATCTTGTACTATCTTTCTGGCTCCTAAACATCGTTTTAAAATTAGATAGCATCATAGAATTTTAGACTTCCTCTGAGACCAATAAAATATCAGTCTGTATTCAAATAAAAACATCAATTCTGCAAAATTCATATTATTACGTGAAAAACACTATAATTTTCTCTCTTTTTCCAATTGCATTATGTATTTTGTACACTTCAGTCAAAAATGAGTTTGATGATGGTCTCCTTTATTATTCTTAATATATATTTCTGACCCTACTCTTTTAAGTAAATAGGTTTTTGAGTCTACCTTACATTAAGGTACACATTATAAAATAAATGAACTCATACATTGAATTACATGTATTTCCATTCTGAGATACATAATGTCTATTGATTGTATTATACCTCTTAACAGTTTTTTTATTTGAGAGATAAAATTTGATAAAGAGATTACATATATCAAGCTTTAATTTGAAGCTGTTTAATGAAATCGATCTGCAATTTCTGATAAAAAGATTACTTTTTTGTATTTTCACTTAATTTAATCATTATCACACTAGAATTCATGTAAAGGAATTATGTTTCTTACCATTTACTTACATTAATATACTTACTAATGCTTAGATTGTTTTTTATGAATATTAATCTCAATACTTTTGATTTTAGCTTTAACTTTTGTAACTTCTTCATGAGCTTTTTGATACATCAATTTTATTTATACCTCACTATCCCAAAACTCTAGGTACATATACAGGGGTTTCTTTTAATTGACATGTTTTCAGCAACACTAGCAGAGTAGTAAATAGATGCAGATTAAGTTACTGTTGTCTAAAATAATAATACATTATTATAATATGTTGCTTTATTATATAATAATAAATATATAAAATGTTAATGATATTGTTCAAAGTACAATGTAATCAATGATTATAAAAGGCAGACAAAATTATTATAATTGGTCATAGTAAATGTGATCATTAAAAGCAAGAGACATGAATGAAAAACTTTTGAGAGTCTTGAAGTGAGGAAAAGCAAGGAACTTTCAAAAGTAACTTGCCCAGAATCAAGAGAAGAGAACAGGGATTAAACCCTGCACAGAACTGACCCTGGTTCAATACCAAGCATTCCTTATGGTCCTGAGCATTGCCAGGAGTGACCCTTTAATACAAAAACAAGAAAATCCCTGAGTACCTAAACAAACAGAATATAAAAGCAAAGGCAACTGCCCTGCTGGCACTTTGAACTTAGTTTTGTTACATTGATTTTAGATATCTGATTTTCATCTATCTATCTGGAAAAATATCTGAGAAATAAATTTGCTTAATTTTAAACCATTTGCCATAGTAATTTATTAGAGAAACAATGTGGATCCAATATTGCTAATATTGGTTATTGTTTGAGAATTTTCATGATTAGTGCAGGGAAAGATATATAATTTCAGATAATAAAAGACATTATGTGTTCATACACTTCCCAGTCAAATTCAGAACTACTGATTATTTTCTTATCCTCATTAAAGTTATATTAGTATCTATTTCTCCCATGCTGAAAAGCTCTGTTGTAGTTGTGAGAGAAAATAATTACTCATGTCCTTTAGCCCAGATTACAAATACATCAGTTTTAAAATGATAATACTGTTATTACCACCAAAAATATGATTATCAAAAAGTAGTTTATTCTTAGATAATCTCCCACTGAGAGTGTGAAATAAAATTGTGTTAAAGTCATTTGGATTAGATATTCTCTGCGTGACTGTCCCACCAGTTGGAGATGAGTTAGTTTCATTTCTTTCTTTTCAAGATTTTTAATGTTTTGAATTTTATTCTATAGCATGTAAATTGTTTTTATGGTTCTAACAATAAATATAGAAATCAAAGATGGTTGTGTCTATTACTGTTTTTCCCACTATTCTGTTTTACTTTTATAAATGAATTTCATAAATCACTATGGATTTTATTGGTTATATAAAATATTAACTTATAACATGAATCTGCATCAAAAATATTGATGATGTGAGGCCAGAGTGGTGGTACAAGTGGTAGGGTGTTTGCCTTGCACATACTGATGTAGGATGGACTGCGGTTTGATCCCCCGGCTTCCCATATGGTTCCCCAAGCCAGGAGCGATTTCTGAGTGCATAGCCAGGAGTAACCCTTGAGTGTCACTGGGTGTGTCCCAAAAAACAAAACAAAATAAAAAATATTGATGATGTAAATTTTAAAACACTGTGAACATAGAGAAAAAATATGAAATGCCTACTATTGACCTCCAACCTTACAATTATCAGCTAATTGTTAACATTCCTGCATGTATGCCCCAATTATTTTTCTCTATTTTGATGCAAACTATTACACATCAAACTTTATCAAAAATTATAAATGTTAATTTATTTATCCAAAAATGAGTAATTATAAAAGATAACACATTTCAAAAATAAAGATAAATATGTCATCAAATTCAAAGGAATTTTAATATATTGTTCTTTTATTTTTGTTCAGTCCGGTATCACAGTTCAACTCAAGAACCAGAAAATTCAAGGTGCAATCAAGTGGGGCTGGAGAGGTGGAGTGGAGTGATAAGGTGTCTGCTTTGCAGGCACTAGCCTAGGACTGACCGTGGCTCTATCCCCTGGCGTCCCATATGGTCCCCCCAAGCCAGGAGCAATTTCTGAGTGCATAGCCAGGAGTAACCCCTGAGTGTTACTGGGTGTGGCCCCAAAAATCAAACAAACAAAAAAGGATGCAATCAAGCAAAGAGTGATTTATTTCGAGCCACAAACCAGCATACTGGGGTCAACCAAGCACAGTTGGTGACCCTGGTCTGACTTAATTCTTACTTTTATACCCAGTTTAGAGACTTTTCCATTGGGCTAAGTGACTGTTGCAGGGGTTTGGCTATACATTACAAATTGCTTATAGGGTGCCAGAATGATCAAAAGCTACACCTAATAGGGACTTAATGATGGTTGCAAGCAGAATGTAAACAGGATGTCGGCCAGGGGGTAGGAAATTCAATATTGCAAGCAGGATGTAAACAGGATGTTAGCCTGGGGGTTTGATTGGCTAGCTGGGGTAGTATGCAAGCTTGTGGCACTTGTGGTATTTCCTGGAATCTTATCTCTTAATTTTTTAAAATAATATCTTCATTTAGGTATCATGATTACAAACATATTTGTACTTGGGTTTCGTGCATTAAAAAATCTCCCTTCACTAGTGCAACCTTCCCACCACCAATGCCCCCCACCCATCTCCCTTCTCCCCACCCACTTCTTATCTTCCAGTAGTGCAACCTTCCCACCACCAATGCCCACCCATTTCTTATCTTCCAGGCAGGCATTCTACTTCTCTCACTCACTACCATTGTCATGATAGTTGTTAATGTAGTTATTTCTTTAACTGAACTCACCACTCTTTGTGGTGAGCTTCATATCAGTCATTCCTCATCTTTATTGATTTTGGGTATTATTGCCATAATTACTTTTATTTTCCTAAACCCCAACGATGAGTGAGACTATTCTATGTTTATATCACTCTCTCTGACTTATTTCACTCAGCATAATAGTTTCTATATTCATCCATGTATAGGAAAATTTCATGACTTCAACTCTCCTCATGGCTGCATAGGATTCCATTATGTAGATGTCCCATTCTTTAGCCATTCATCTATTGAAGTGCATCTGGGTTGTTTCCATATTCTGGCTATTGTAAACAGTGCTGTAATGTGCAGAAAGCATTTCTTTCTCATACCATATTTGAGCTCCCATATGATCCAGCTATACCACTCTGAGATCTATACCGTAAGAACACAAAAATATAATACAATAGCCTTCGGAGTGGTATAGCTGGATCATATGGGAGCTCAAATATGGTACGAGGTCTACTTTAGCGCTTGAAGTCTGTCATGGGTTTTGTCTGGTCCTTTTCAATTTTTGTAGTTATTTTTGTTCAATTAGAATGCAGTAGTTCTACAATTAGACCTATTTATTTTGCAATTAAACATATTTTAGGATCGGAATGATAGCACAGTGGTAGAGCTTTTGCCTTGCATGTAGCTGACCCAGGATGTATAGTGGTTCGAATCCTGACATCCCATATGTCCCCTGAGCCTGCCAGGAGTGATTTCTGAAAACAGAGCCAGGAGTAGCCCCTGAGCGAAACCAAGTGTAACCCAAAACCAAAAAATTACCTTTTCCATAGAAATTTTCCTTGCACTTTTTATTATTATTAAAATTATCTTGTTTTCTAATAAGTTAGCATTTTTATCTTTTTGTTTTTCTGTGATGTTTGTTTTGTTTTTTGTTCATTGGTTTGTTTTTGCTTTATTGGGCAACATTTGGTGATGCTCAGGGGCCACTCCTGGCTATGTGCTCAGAAATCGCTCCTGGCTTGGGGACCATATGGGACACCAGGGGATCAAACTCAGGTCTGTCTTAGGTTAAAGCTGGAAAGGCAGACTCCTTACCACTCCGGCCCCTGTGATGTTTCTGAATATGTTTTTCTAGTTAACGTTTATGTTCCCAATAAATTAATAAAATCCTGAGATACATAATACTTGTTTTTTATGTCTTTCTGGTGGTCAATTCTTAGATCCATTATGTCAGTAGGGTTTGCAAAATAATGACATTTTAATGTTAGAGAGCATCTTAGGCTCTCAGGACTTTAACAGGAAATATGGACAACAAGGAACTAAGCATCTAGTGACAGAATTCAGAAAAGATTCTAAGGGAAGGAACAGGAAAGGAAAAAGAATGTAGAAAAATTCCTCGATTATAGAAGCAGTCTCTCCGGAAGCATGTTTTTAGAAAAAGGCAGAAACAATTTCCAGTATGGTTTTTAACGAAAGGGGAGGTTGAGAATATGTTTATTTTAGTACCAAAATGTGAGACATTAGAACCTGGAAATGATGCTAAGATTATTATCTTCTGGTATCCTAGCTTTCCAGTTAATTGGCTGGGCCTTGTGACATTCCACGTCAATAATAACCCCCTTTTAGAACCATATTCCTTTGTTTATTGGTTTTTTTTGGGGGGGCCACATTCATCTGTTTTCAGAGCTTACTCCTGGCTTTGTGCTTAGGGATCATTTCTGGCAGTGTATGGAGATCGTGGGTACTGAGGATCCGACCTTGAATCCAGTTGACTATGAGCAAGGCTCCTAGAGCCAAATTACTGACCATACCCCACCAATAAATACCCCTTTGTACCCATTACTAATTCAATGCAAATATTTTTAAACTGGAATGTTTCTGTTAAATGAAACAAACTAATTGTCAGCTAGTTACTTAATGGTATAATTCATAGATAAAACTAGATACAGGGGCCAGAGAAATAGCATGGAGGTAGCACCTTTGCCTTGCATGCAGAAGGATGGTGGTTTGAATCCCAGCATCCCATATGGTCCCTGGAGCCTGCAGGAGCGAATCCTGAGCTTAGAGCCAGGAGTAACCCCTGAGTGCTGTGACCCAAAAACCAAAAAAAAAAAAAAAAAAAAAAAACCAAAACCAAAAAACTAGATACATATTTTTACTCTTTTTACAAAATGTAAATTTTTACAAGATAATTAACAAGTTGCCTAAAGCAATGAGGTTGTTACCAGGCATCAGAGTTTTCTCCAAAGAAACAGAATTAGCAAAGTGTGTATGTAGAATTAGAGAAACCAGCATTAGATTCTGTTGCAAGATCTACATACAGCTAGGTGGAAATCATGGATTGATTGTAACATTTATTTGCAGTCAGTAACATAATAATCCCATAAAATGTTTACATACACAACACAACCTGAATCTGAATGGCCCCTCAAAGAGAAGAGCAGAGGAGATGGTGTGTATCAGTTGTAGTCCAAGGGTAGGTTCCTGATTTCTCAGATTAGCTGGAAGCAGGCAAAATTCTTTGTTATTTGTAGGAAGGTCAGTTCTTTGCTCTACTTAGGACTTCTGTAGGTTAGCTGAGGGCTAGCCCTGCTGAATGATCTTCTTGGTTAGTCCTCCAATTGAAATGTTAATCTCATCCTTAATGCATCCAGAATAATTGTTGGCCAATGTCAGGTCACACTAGGAGCCATACAAATGAACTAAAATAATCAACTAGAATGCATATTCCAACAGCAATCATCTCCTTTATTTTTCCTATTATTTTTTCTGGATTTTGAATGTATGCGTTTAAATAATTTTTTTTTTTTTTTTGGTTTTTCGGGCCACACACGTTTGATGCTCAGGGGTTACTCCTGGCTAAGCGCTCAGAAATTGCTCCTGGCTGGGGGACCATATGGGACGCTGGGGGATGGAACCGCGGTCCTTCCTTGGTTAGCGCTTGTAAGGCCGACACCTTACTTCTAGCGCCACCTCGCCGGCCCCCGCGTTTAAATAAATTAAGGTAGATTTATCAGAATCTATATTTCTAGTTATTGAGATCAGTTCCAGTTGATAATCAAATTGTGCTGTTAAGGGTCTGTGAAAGCCCATCGCCTCAAATAAAGACCACAAATCTTCAGAGAATGCAATCAGCAAAATCAGGTTTATTGATTCCAGCTAGCTGGGGCTCCAAGATCTGACATATGCGCTGAAACCTGAACCCCCGGGCAATCTAGGGAACTGTCTTTTATAGGTTTAAGGAATCTTAGGAGGAGGGCGATATGGAAAGTAGGGCTTGTAGAATGAATCAATCCCTAGTCCAGGCTCAAATACAATGTCCAATCAGATGGTGAGCTTGTCCTTTTTCAAATAAGGTAAGAGAACCTTAGGAGGGGTGAGCAGAAGTCCATTTTTTTTGCCCAAATATGTCAAGGTCCTCTTAGGAGGGGCATTGGCTAATGGTTATCAGGGTAACAGGCCTTTGACATTTCAAGGTGAATTTCCAGAGTAAGAGCATTAACAAGGTGAGGGTGTAGAAAGGCTTAACAAGCATAATTTTTTCATAAATTTTCCCTCAACAGGGCTATCATTTAAACTCTTCAATTTGAACCCTAAACCATTTTGACACATTATAATAGCTCTTAATATCTCCGTTACTTTTGATGTCTTATATCATATATATCATCTACACTTCTTGTCCTACACTTGAATCCTCACTTCTTTGAGGAACTAAGCTTTTTTGAAATGAAATATAATTTAAAAGCCAGCTTTTGAGTGCTATATATATGTCCTACTTTCTGTTGTGTTGATTATTATTTTAAATAACTGCATTTGATAAACTAAGAACATCAAATACTCTTTTATTATTCTAACTTAGAACCATAGATTTTTATTGGCTTTTCAGTAAACACTACTATATTACATTTGCATATCTCCCTTCTGCTACAGGAGTCCCAGATGTCAATAACTCTGGGCCTGAATGAAATAGTCTATCAAATAATACTCATTATTTTCTTCTCATGGTCTGCACAAATAGTATCAAGAAGACAACAGTCATACTACTACTACCAGTCATATCATTATTAAACTAGCTGATTTTTTATTCTTATTAGTTCTTTACTAGAATAAATGTAGTTAAATGATTGTTTTAAATCACTTGAAGAGGTGTGTAATTATTCCCCTAGAACATTACAATCATGTAAACTAAGTTATTCAATTTAAAAATAGTCACTGATAGGTATATTTTGTGTTCTTGCCATTGTCTGGATGTACACATGAATTCATTTGTTTATTTCATTTTTTTGTATGTAAAACTATAGAAGTCCTTTATGATGATCTATCATATTAAAACTGTTATGAAAAGGAATCTGAATCCTACATTCATTGCAGCCTTATTTTTAATGGTTAAATCTGTCTCTTTCTCTCTTGCAATCATACAAAAGAAGGAAATCTGGAAATTTGTTACATCTCTATGATAGATCTTTAGAGCCTTAAAAGGCTAAATGAAGTAAAAAGATGTTGTATTGTCTCATTTACCTGATCAAACTTAAAAAAACTCAAAACTTAGAGAGGATGAGAAAAAATTGTGAGGTATATAGGATGGGAAAATTGGGTGAAGCTGGCTAAAAGACACAAACTTCCAGTTATAAAATAAATAAGTACTGGGAGTACAATTTCCTATATGGTGACTATAGCTAGCACTACACTCGTCTAAATTTAAAATGCTAAGAAAATATATCTTAAAAGCTTTCATCACACACAAAAATGGCTGAAACTTTGAGAGGCGATTGATACTAACTAAAGATACTGTGGTAACCCATTTGCAATATGTAAAAATATCAAATCATGGGGGGGGGAGAGAGAGAGAGAGAGAGAGAGAGAGAGAGAGAGAGAGAGAGAGAGAGAGAGAGAGAGAAAGAGAGAGAGAGAGAGAAAGAGAGAGAAAGTTCTATTCTATTGGGTTCCACTTAATGTCAAAATTCAGACAGCCTGATTCCATGGTAATAGAGACATTGACATGTGTCCCCTTTTATGTATATCTCCCATCCTACACCCACACAGGACACCCCGGCCATATGGTCCCAACCATGGTTTCTCTTCATCTCCAACTCTATCTGAAGGTCACATTCCTATAGGCCTACCAGCTAACAAAGGGGTCTATAGCAGTTAATAAGCAGTTTGGGAAGTATAGCAAAAAGCAGAAACATTCATGGAGAAAGCAGAAATTTCTGGTCCTAAAATATACCTTAAATAGTTATAAATTTATATGTCAACTATACTAAAAAACTGGATAAAGTTTAATTTAGTTTGATTTTATTTTTGATTTTTGTATCAAAACCCAGAGGTGCTCAGGGGTCACTCTTGACTCTGTGCTCAGAGGTCATCTCGCCAGTGCTTGGGGGACCATATGGGATGCCAAAGATCAAACAGGATCAGCCACATGCAAGGCAAATGCCCGACCCACTGAACAATTGCTATAGCCTCTAAATTTTATTTTTAATACATTACTAGACTTATAGAATAATTAATTTTGGTTGGGGAGGCCTCATCGGATAGTGTGCTCAGGGCATACTTCTTTTTTTTTGTTTTTGTTTTTGTTTTTGTTTTTGGGTCTCACCCGGCAGTGCTCAGGAGTTACTCCTGGCTCCATGCTCAGAAGTCGCTCCTGGTGAGCACGGGGGACCATATGGGACGCCGGGATTCGAACCGATGACCTTTTGCATGAGAGGCAAACACCTTACCTCCATGCTATCTCTCCGGCCCCTGGGCATACTTCTGATTCTGCCTTCAGGGATCTCTTGTGGGCAGACTATATGGGGTGATGTGGATCAAAGCCAGGTAAGTTGCATGCAAGTATCTGGTGTACTATCTTACTAGGCCCCCACAGAGAATAATTTAGCTGATGATGTGGAATTTCATGTCCGTACCCACTCTTTTCCTCTCAAGGCTTCTTCTATTATTAAATCCTTCTGAAATATGGTACATTAATGGAGCATATTACAATTAATGAATTGTAATTTACACATTACAATTAAATATAGTCTATAATTTTATTAGAATTTATTCATTGTATAGATTATTCTTTATACAATTTTATGGGTTCTGGAAAGCACGTAGCAACTTATATTCGCCAGTACAGTTTCACGCAGAATAATTTTATTACCCTAAAAGCCCACTGGGCTTTGACTATCTAGGCTTCTTCTTTGGAAAACTTTTGCATTTTTTACTCCTCTTTCTTTCTTTATATAATTTTTATTTTATTTAACTTATACTTGTTTCTTTTTTATCTTAATTGCCAATCAATTTTTTCATCCTCATATTAAAGAATATATTGGTTGTTTTAGTTCTTGACAATTATGAGTAAAACTACTATAATCAATCATTTGCCAGTTTTGTGTGTGGGGATGTCCTATTACTGCACGATGTAAAACTATATAGAAAACATATAGGAAAGGTATAAAAATTGTGTCCATATTTATACTTTTGATATAAATGTTCATTTATTCTCTCATATTTGATGAAAATAATTATATTTAGTTGTAGTTATTCTTTTGTCAAAGATAAAAAGACTGTATTTGCTTGAGTCTTATTTTTAACGTTAACCCTTCATCCTATAACCTCCAGTCCCTTTTAATAATCTGCTCATTAAAATATGCACAAACCTATTTTCTTAAAAAAAAGGTAGTAATTGTGTATATAAAATCATAGTTCAGATATTATAATATGAAACTATAGATTGATTAGCTTAAACAACAATTTATTTCTCATTTTCTGGTGTTTGGGAAGTCCCAGATCAAGATATTAGACTGGTTTCCTGTTGAGAACTCTCTTCTGTATATGACCTTCATGAGTGATGAAATGAAGTAGGCTTTCTTATAGAAATAATAATTCAATCAAGGTGGCTTTACCCTCCCAATGTAATTATCTATGTTTAATTTCATTGGTCAGTCATTCCAGTGCAAGGGCTAAATATTAGACTTTTTTACTCTTGACTTTTGTGGAAAAGTTTTTAGTGCTTCATTATTATATAAGATGTTATCATTTGGATCTACAGAAAGGTTGGTAGGTAGATAAACAAAATCATGCTAAAAACATCAGCATCAATCCTGTCAGTTGTTTCTAAAGTGAATGAATATGGGATTTTGTTAACTGTTTATGAAAATTATAATATGATTTTCCTCCTTAATTTGATTATAATGATGAATCATATTAATGGCTTCCTAATGTTAGAGCATACTTTTTTTAGTTAATCCTTCTCAGTCATAATAATCACACTTTAATATGCTGTTGGATTCTGCCTGCTATTATAAAATTTATATTAAAATTTGCAGCATTACTTATAAATGAGTTTAATTTAATTTTTATGGGGCAATCTTTGTCAGGTTTAGAGATCATGCTGTAATTGTTTCACAAAAATAAGAGTCATTTGTTTTCTCTTGTGAAATCTGAGCTTAGTGCATTTGCATGAGGGAATATCTTTAGTTTTGATTTCTTCCATTAAAAAAATTCTTTACTGCCTTCATTGTATAAATTGGCAAATGCAATTTTTTAAAAGAAATATTTATTTTGAATTTAGTTCTTGAGCATTAAACTTCATCTTTAATTTATCTAGACCATTAGTCCTAGTTTGTTTAAATGTGTTTCTTTTTCCTAAAAGTATTCGTACATATTTTATAAGACACTAGGTTTTAAATGTGATTATTTTTTGTACTTGGGAGATAGTATAGCAGTAGAGAACTTACCATGCATGTGTTTGGCTAAAGTTTGAATTCCAGAACCCCAAACATATTGTCTTCTGAGCCTCACCATGTATGATTCCTGAGCTCACTGCCTAAGTCAGTGAGCTAAATATGGCCCCAAAACCAGAATAAAGGAAAAAGTGATTTGACTAAATTCCCAATATCTTCAATTGTTCTCCTGAGTTTACCTATTCTTTGAGGGCTTTTCCTACAGATGGACTAAAAGTCAAATAAACAAATAAAATCAACTTGAGAAGTCTAAATACAAGACTTTTTCTACATCAAATTTAAATAACATTTTGCTTAAAATAAAAATGTCATATCATAGATAATGTATTTTACAAACCAGAAACAATTTTTTATTTATACAATTAAATCAATGTTCTTCCGACCTCGAAAATTTTATAATCTTTAGGATGTTATAATATATTTTACTACAAAATATCTAAATAAAATATTCCGTGTTTTGTATTGTTTTGCTTTATTTGGTTTGCTTTAGAGGCAAAACCCCATGGGCACGTGGAGTCATGCAATTCTAGAGATTGAACCAGGATCTTCTACCTGCAAAGCATGTGCTACAATTTGTAGACCACCTCTCTAGGTTTACATATGAGTATTAAACATATACTTATAATTTTATATTCTATAAATGTCTCAATAATAATTTTCAATAATTTTATCTTGCAGTAAGTAAAGGCTATTTATTTTTATTTTTACTTTCAGTTTTCAGAAGTTTCTCCTATTTTTCAGTTCCCCATATTCAAGACCAGAAATGATCTGTCATATCCTTTTCATTAGACTTCACATTAACACTAGTTTTTGGTTGTTTTATTTTTGGGCCACACACCAACAATGCTCAAGGGTTCCTCTGACTCTAACTCTGAACTCAGGAATCACTCCTGGCAGGCTTCAAGGACCATGTGGGATGACAGGGATCAACCTGGGCCATGTGTGAATCAAACACTCCACCTGCTGTACTACTGCTGTTCTGCCCCAACACTGAGCCCTTTTTTACTTACAGCTACCTCTCTTGCAAAACTGATTAATTTCTCCCATTTTCAACAAGCATAGAAATTAAGTCATAGCTGCACTCTTAATCATGCAATGCAACATAATTGCAGATTTGTGGAATTAGATTATGGACAATTGGCAGGCAAGATATCCTTCTGCCAACCATATAGAGTTTGAAATTATAATTCAGGTTAGCAAGCAAACCTTAATAGACAAAGCCAAGCGTGATTATCCTAATGTTCTCTAAATGTGGGTGCTGAGCAAAGGAGAACAAATAAAGTTCTAGTTCAACTCCATTTTATGATCTCTACTAGACAGCAAAATATATATAGATTTACAATAATTAAATCTGTGTGGTTTCAGCTTGACATAGATACCAGAAAAGGGAATAAGAACAAGTCTGAAAATTGATACATGTAGTTTTTTTTTTAATTAGGGTGATTTTCAATTTCCATGTACCATGACTATTCTCTTATTGTATGTGTGTACCCCATATTAAAGGAAGTCAGTACTGATGTCCTAATTTGTGTATTGACTTTGTTTTTGTATGGGGCACAGGTACTATTTTAGTCTTTACATCATAGCACTTGAACCTATAATCATTATAATATGATTGCTTATGATCCTTTTGAAGTTTGGCATATGTTTTAAAGTGTCCTTAAGTCATCACAAAGAAATGAAAATTAGAAAAGTAAAAGTGATGATTTTAAAGTGAATTCGCATAGTGTATGAATGAAAATGATTAGATAAGCCAAAACTCTGCATTTTTATTTCTTAAGGAATATTAATTTACTTAAGATCATCAATTGTTCAGTTAATGAGTTAATATAATGAGATTAAGACTATATAGATTCATAACATTTTAAAACAAGTCTTTCAGTTTTCTTTTTCCCCTCACAGAAAACGAATGATGGGTAGATGAAGAAAATGAAGAGATCACTAAAATTATAGAGTGGTCATCAATAGTGTTTTCAGTTACATCTTTTTTACTTGAATTATTATCTCAATACTTTCTCTATACACTACATTAACTTCCAAATGAACTAGAGATATAAATGGATAAACTCAAAGGAAAGAAATTAAATAGATGAGGAAAGCATTGTTATAAGTAGTAGACAAAAGTCTTAAATTTTCCTTCAACATGAAATTTGGAAGATTTCTAAAAATGACTCATATTCTGAGGCAGTAAATTCAAAGAGAAATAAATCTGATTCCTGGAAGCTAGAAAATATGTGTATGGCTAATTAGACAAAGTAAAAGAAAAACTGAAAACTGTAGAATAATATTTGCAATTTATCACAGAGAAGGATAATATCAAAATATATACTTTCTGAAAATATAGAAAACATGATGTGTGATATTAACAAATTATTCACAGAAATAAAACATCAAATGACTCAACTCTGTGGGAAAATGCCCAAGCTAATTTTTCACAAAATAAATGTAAATAAAACGTATTGTTAGAAACATTTCTCCCTAACATATAGGGAAAAATCTAAAGTCCTTTAAAACCAATGCCTACTTAGACTAGGGATATGGCTCCGTGGTAGTACCATGAATGTATGAGGCCCTGGATTTAATTCCTAGCACCATTGTCCCTACTACAACAAAAACAAAAATGAGGCAAAGGCAGGGGGTGGAGAGAGAGGAGACAGATGAGGGGCATTGGTAGTGGGAAGGTTGCACTGGGGAAGGGGGATGTACTTTTATATGACTGAAACCCAACATGTTTGTAATTATGGTGCTTAAATAAATGTATTAATAAAAAGAGGAAGATTTTTTTATTTGAAATACTTTGCATGGACAGAAACTTTAATAAATTGATGAGAATATAGTAGTATAGCATCTATAACTATACAGTATTATGAAACACTGAAAAACATTTGATAAAAACGCACACTAAATTACAGGTTTTTTTTTTGTTTTTTTTTTGTTTTTTTTATTTTAGGATCACTGATTAGTTTATTGTTGAGATTGAATTTGAATACAAAGCTTCCAATTTCTAATCTGGTATAAAATTCATCATGCCAATGCTCCTTGAACTTCTGTAACTTTTTTTTTTTGTAATGGTTTTTATTTTTTTTTTCAAACAGAAAAACCATTTAATCACACATATACATTCATAGGACTTTAAACAAAATGTAATATAAAATATAAAAAAAACCAAAACCCCACAACAAAAAAAATTACATTTACTTGTAAACTGCTTAACAGCTGGTGGGTTGGCTGACAGGGCTGCCCAAGAAAAGCAAAAGCAGATATAATGAGGTACATTTTCAATGAATAACCACCACAGATCATGTGAACTGCTGTAGCAGCCCAGTCACCTGTTCCCCAATCTCGCCTCCTTAGAGACAAACCAGGGCAGTCCTCCCATGAATTGAGGGCTCCAGCTATATCGATAAGCACCTCAAAGAACAGACAAAACAAACAAACCAAAAAAAAAAACTAAAACAAATAAACAAAAATCACGCCATGGTCTTGAATCTTGAATTAAGAAACATGGTATAGCACATAACGAAAGAGAAGAAAGGAAGAAAGAAAAAAAATAAATATAATTGGGGACAACACTTTCAATAATCGCACCCAAACAGAAAAATCGACCAAAATAGATAAATAAATCAAAAATAATAATAACAATAATAAAGGTAATATATATATATTTATATAAAAATTAACCAAGATTTTGTGCTTTTTGTATTTGTTTTTTCCCTCCTGCCCTGGCACAGTAAATGTTGGGGTCATTCGAAAAGGAATTCACTTGGCCTAAGAGATATGGGGTTTCTCTGTCCTTGGAGCATACTGTCATGGGATCAACTCTAGACTTTGCTCATGATCAGGATCCTTTACTTTCCCGATGGTGGTTTTTTTTTTTTTTTTTTTTTGGAGTGTGGAAAACTTCTGCTCTATGTTTAGAGGTCTCAGTATCTGCACAGATCCTGAGGTGGGACTTATGATGAAGTCAGTCTTTGTGGTTCTAGAGGTTCTGTTACCTCAGTATCATTTTAATCCATCTTCTGAGGTTGGTGATCTTGGTCTTTGCACTGAACCTAGGGTGGCACCTAGGATAGCGTCTTTCTTTGTGCTTCCAAAAGCCCCATTCTGTTACAATTATCTCTGCCGGACCTTTTGGGACTGGGGATCATGATTATTGTGCAGGTCATAGTTCAAGCCCTAAACTAGGGCTTTTTTATTGGTCCCAAGATGTATACAGTCTGGTCATGGTTCTTGCAGCCAGTCATCTGCCAATCCCGATCTTGGTTTTTGGACTAACCAAAGGGTGCCAAGACTTCTGGTTTTGTCTTGTCGTTAGTTGGTAAGGTAGGCTAATCTGCTCTAAGGTCAAGATGTTCGCATTTCCCTCGTTGGGCTTCAGAAACTTAGAAATTTGCACAAGGTCACTTTACTAGGATGCCACCCTAAGGCTATATGATTCTTCAGTCCCTTTGAATGGACAGTGGAAAGAGTAGATTATGTGACAATTACTGTATTGCATTCCATAATTGTCACACATTTTATGGCAATTTTGGAGGGAGACATTTGTGCCATACTCAAAAGTGCTCAAGACTCACTTCTGGCCCAGTGCCAGGCATTACTTCTGCCAATGTTTGGGGGAGCATATATAGTATTGAGGATCATCCAGGGTTGGCTGAGGTATGTACAAGGCAAAAGCTTTATTTCTTATACTATCTCTGACTTTTATGGCAACATTTTTGAAGGTAGGGGTATAGCAATTATGTGAAACTTTAAAAATTTATACCTATGTTACTTAAAAACGAGTTGTGATGATGTTGTGTTGGCAACAATTATTTGGTGAAATGCGTATTTTCCATTAGTAAGAGTGAAGTCAAAATAATAAGAGGAAAAAAAATAAAAAGAAAAAAATTACAGTTTTAATGCAGTTGCCTTAGATTCAATCTTTGCCATCACATATGGTCTCCTGAGCACTGGCAGGAGTGTCCCATTAATCAGGAGTAAACCCTGAGTACAACCAGATGTGATCCAAAAAAGGTAAAACAAAATAGTTATAGCTCTAGGAGTAACAGAAAACATGACACAACTCAAATGTGAACAAATTATTGAAAGAATGAGGGGATTTGATGAAGTACTTACTGCAATTAGATGTCTTTAAAAGACATGATAAAATAGAATAAAAATAATTTACACTGGTGGTGGGATTAGTATTGAAACTTATTTATCTGAAGCTCTATTATAAACAGCGTTGTAAGTTGTGATATCTTAATTACAATAAATTAAGTGTCGAAAAATTTTCAACTATGGAATGCTAAACATAATATCTTAATAAAAAAAGGCAGCAAAATGGTAAATGTTTCTATTCTTTAAAAATGAGGGAATATATTTCTAATATTTAAGCCAAAGCCAATGATAATCGAATCAAGGGACCTAAACATTAACAACCTAAACTCAAAGGGGCCTATTACAGTGGTGGCCAGGGGGTAAAGGGTGATGAGATAGGATGCATTCTGGGTCCATTGGTGGAGGGAGGTTGAGACTGAGGTAGTGGGAAGAGCCCTGACTCATTTAATTATGAAGGACTCTAGATCACGATTGTTTCAATAAAATAAAAAAAGAAAGATCATAAATGTTTATTACTAAATTATAAAATAAAATTAATATATACATAAATAAGTTAGCCATTGTGGAAAAGAAAATAGGGTAAAAGTATTATAGTCCCTGAATGTTACCAGGTGTGGTCCAAAAACAAACAGGTGGGGGCGGGGTGGGGAGGAGGGATATTTGGGACATGGTGGTGGGAATGTTGAACTGGTGATGGGGGGTTGTCCTCTTATATGACTGAAACCCAACCACAATAATGTTTGTAACCAAGGTATTTAAATAAAATGTTATTTTAAACAAATAAACAAACAGTCTTTTCATTGATTAGAGAGTTGAAGGCTATGTTTTGTTCATTGTGATATAAAAAATAAATATAGGGGCTGGAGAGATAGCATGGAGGCAAGGTGTTTGCCTTGCATGCAGGAGGACAGTGGTTCGGATCCCAGCATCCCATATGGTCCCCCGAGCCTGCCAGGAGCGATTTCTGAGCATAGAGCCAGGTGTAACCCCTGAGTGCTGCCGGGTTTGACCCAGAAACCAAAATAAATAAATAAATAAACAAACAAATAAATAAATAAATGAAGTGATTGAAGCTCCAAACCACTGTGGAAGAAAGGAGATACAGATAGAAATTCAGTCTTCACTTTGAGAAGAAAGAACCAAGATGACCTCTCAATTTATCTTGTAGTAAAATATATTTTTTCTATATTCATCCTCTGGAAAAAAAATCATGAAACAATGGCTAGTTAAATTGTTATGATAAGACTTTGAAATAATGTTTTCCACCTAAACTTAAAAATTTTAGAAAATTAAATATTTCTATTGGGGGGGGGCGCCACACCAATTAGACACTCAGGCTATGTGCTCAGAAATCACTCCTGGCTTGGGGGGACATATGGGATGCCGGAAGATCGAACCATGGTCCATCCTAGGTTAGTGCGTGCAAGGCCTTACCTCTAGTGCCACTGCTCTGGCCCCCCAAATAAATATTTCTTAGAGTCTAGTTCAGGAAATGTACAAAGGCATTTTAGTAAAATTATTTTTGTTTGTTTATTTTTATTGGTGGGCCATAACCAATGAAGTTCTGGGCTGGGTTTACCCTAGCTTTGTGCTCAGAGGTCACTCCTGGCAGTGTTTCCAGCAGCCATATTGTTATCAGGAATTAAGCCTAGGTTAGTGGTATGCAGGCAAATACTTCTCCCACTGTCTTCTCTCTTCACCCCATCTTTCCCGGTTAGTATGAAAGTTACAAAGAAGTCTCTATTTAAAAGTACTCAGCAGGAGCTGGAGAGATAACACAGCAGTAGGGAGTTTGACATATGCAGCAGACCCAGGACAGACTTGGATTTAATCCCTGACATCCCATATGGTCCCCTGAGACTGCCAGGAGTGATTTCTGAGTGCAGACCCAGGAGTAACCACTGAGTGCGGCCAGGTGTGATTTCCCCTCAAAAAAAAAAAAAAAAAAGTATTCAGTACTTAATTTGCCTCTATTGAGAAAAAAAATAGGAATCTTTATAAAATCAGATAAAGGAATCAAATAAAACATTTCCGGTACCAAATATTTTAATATCTCTATTTATACAATTTGATTAAAGCATGATTAAAACATGAACACCCCCTTCACCAGTGCAACATTTCCATCAACAATGCCCCAAATCTCCCACCTCCCTATTCCCCCCACCCACTTGTATTTGAGACAGGCTTTCTACTTTCCCCATTCATCCACATTGTTATATTAGTTATCAGTGTAGTTATTTCTCTAATTGCACTCAACACTCTTTGCGGTGAGCTTCGTATCCTGAGCTGGACCTTCCAGCCCTCATCTCTAATGTCTCTGAGAATTATTACAAAAAAAAGTGACGTATCAAATATTTAAAGTTCAGAATTAATTGAGATTCTGGTAAAATCATTTAAAATTAAACATTCTTTAAAATTAAAAATAAATTGAGATTTTCTATTATACTATGGAATTTTCTATTATAATACGGAATAACTTATTATTTAAAAAGCTAATGAACACACAGAAAGATAAAATTACTCTATTTTTCCTTTATGCTTTATAACTTGTGCTCAAAATTGATAAAGACATACTTTATATATTCTATCTGCTATATGAAGAAGAAATGTTAAAATTAAAATATCACTGGTAATAAATTATTATCATTAATGGCAATCAACATTAATAATGAGAGATAACAGATATTATATATATCCTGTTAGAAATCTACAAAAGAGTCATGCCCCATACAAAAATTTAATTAATCTTGTAATATTTTTTTCTCGCTCATGGAAGAAAGACAATCAACAAAATCTCTATTACACGGAACTTTTATATAACAAAAGAACCAATTTCTTTAAGAACAATGAAAAAATATACAAAGGTTGAAATTACAGGCTAATGAAACAAAATATGCATCAATGCAAATCAAGACAACAATGAGATATCATCTTACACTACAGAGATTGGCACACATCACAAAGAACAAGAATAACCAGTGTTGACCTATTATGTGGATAAAGGGATTAATTAACTGCTGGTGGGAATGTTGACTGGTCCAGCCTTTTTGGAAAACAATATGGACTTTCCTAAAAACAACAACAATGACAACAACAACAACAACTAGAAATTGAGCTAGCAATACCCAGCAATACCATTCCTGTGAATATATTGTGGGAGTCCAAAAACATAATGCAAAAAGCCCTCTGAATTTCTATGTTCATTGTAATACTATTCACAATAGCCAGAATCTGGAAACAACCAGATGGCTGAGAACAGATAGTGGATAAAGAAACTATGGTGGGCCCGGAGAGGGAGAGATGGCACAGCGGCGTTTGCCTTGCAAGCAGCCGATCCAGGACCAAAGGTGGTTGGTTCGAATCCCGGTGTCCCATATGGTTCCCCCGTGCCTACCAGGAGCTATTTCTGAGCAGACAGCCAGGAGTAACCCCTGAGCACCGCAGGGTGTGGCCCAAAAACCAAAAAAAAAAAAAAAAAAGTATTCAAGAAACTGTGGTATATATTGTTTTTTTTGGGCCACACCCGTTTGATGCTCAGGGGTTACTCCTAACTAACTAACTAACTAACTAACTAACTAACTAACTAACTAACTCCTAACTAAGCACTCAGAAATTGCCCCTGGCTTGGGGATACCATATGGGATGCCAGGGGATCGAACCACGGTCCTTCCTTGACTAGCGTTTGCAAGGCAGACACCTTACCTCTAGCGCCACCTATCCGGCCCCAACTGTGGTATATTTATATGATGAAATACTATGCAACTGTTAGGAAAAATGAAGTCATAGTATGGTAATAATATCCAGAGACAATAGAGATGAGGGTGAGTGGAAAGTTTACCAAAATAATGAGAGAGTGCAGTTAGGTCAGAGAAGGGACTACTATTATAATTATAGTTGGAAATAATCACTTTGGATGAGAACTTGATGCTGAAAGGAGATAAAGTGATATGCATGATAGCTTTTCAGTTATTAAAATATTGCAAACCACACTGTTTAAAAGGAAATGAAATGAAGAGCAAGAAAGAGAGGGAGAATAGAAAAGTCTGCTACCGAGGCAGGCAGGGGAGAATGGGGGTTGTTGAAGGGAAACTGTGGACATTGGTAACAGGGAAATGTGATCGGTGAAGGATGTTATATATTCTGTATGGCTGAAACTCAATCATGAACAACTTGGAAACTATGGGAAAAAACTGTATTATGAGGAACCTTGTAAGCCACAGTGTTTATATAAAGTGATTAAAATATGCATCAATAAACTGCATGTTTGCATTTTACTTTATTCACACATCCAATATGGAGAATATTTTCAAAGGTACAAAAAAGGCAGTTGAGAATCCATGAGGAATGACGAATATGGGTCTTGAGAAGCTATATTGCTTCATTTTAAAATGATGATGGCTGTTGTTTTAGGTAAACAGATAAGCTCTAATTAGGACTTTAAGATTTGCTAGGGTGTTTGCCTTGCCTACCCAGGATTGACCCAGGTTCAATCCTAAGCATCCCATATGGTTCCTGGAGCCTGCCAGGAACAATTTCTGAGCACAGAGCCAGGAGAAACCCCTGAACACTGCTTCTGGATGTTGTTCAAAACAAAAAGAGAAAAATAATGATTGAAGTAGGAAAGTAATACTGAGTTTATCACATCATTAAATTTCTATTTATGGTTTTTACTTCCAGGATGAAAATTTTAATGTGATTCTATTAAATCAAATTTGTGTTGCTACTAAGAGTAATGATGTTAGCTCTTTTATCAAGAGAAGAATTTTTATACTCAACTTTTCTTGATTAATATTTTAAGGACATTAATAAGATATCATTAAAGTTAGAAACTCAATTACCTTCTCAAGCTCAACACTGTGATATCTTTTTCCCAATCAATTTCTTCTGCTTTATAAAACGTGTTTCAAATAAACAGAGAGAACTAACAATTAGGAGTGAGAGATAAGAATTACCTTCGACAATTTATTTTATGTTTAATTCTAGACTTTTAAGCAATTGTATATGCATTGCCAAACACTATAACTGTTTGCATAAATGATCCCTATGTATCATATTTAAAGATCTTCCTACTATTTTTATTTCTCTGTTAAGGTGTCTTCCTCTTTTTCTTAATCCTGCATCACTCTATTTAGTAGAACATTTCTTTATATTCTAAGGTTAGGATTATGACAGTGAAAAAGAACAGACTGTATCTTTAGAATTATAATTGCATATAAACCTTATAACAAATTTAATTAAATATACACTAGATACACAAGTGTTAAAAATAAAATCCTGATGTAATATAAATGTAAGACATGAATTAATGCCTATTTAATTCATGCTGAGTAACTATTTGCTAACATAGTCATTACAGAATTACATATTTTTACTTTCCAAATTCCATTTTGGCACTATAATTTAGAGTATTGTTAATAACAGTATCAGGCATACAATACTCCAGTACCACAACAAACACAAGTGTTAGTGTCCCTTCCACAATCTTTCAATTTTTCTTCCTAACCTATCCCTTTAGCATACTCCATTATTAAAATATATCATTATAGTTTAGAATACATGTTTCCCACAGCATTGGGATATAGGGTTTTGATGTATTCAATTATCACATCTTACCACCTTCAAATTTCCCAGGTCTTCTAATAACAGCAGTCTGTCTCATTATTTTCTAGTGTTTGATCCTCTTTTTATTTTCCATCCTCAGTTCAATTATACATATATGGTTTATGTTTATAAAATATTATATAATATATACTTACGAATTATGTAACATAAAAATATAGTACATAATATAAGTTATAGTATGTCATCATTTGATATTTTTCATTCCATTCTCTTGTTTCATCTTATGCCTCACATAGTGATATCATCCAGTAACTGTCTTTCTTGACTAGTTTTACTTAATATACATATCCCTTGGATACAAGTGCAGCAAACTGCATGATTCATCTTTTAATGGAGGCTTAGTTTTCTAAGTGTATATATACCACACTATTAAAATTTGTATTTTGGGGTGAAAACTGGCTATGCTCACATTCTAACATTGACCTTATGCTCAGAGATCACTGCTTGGTGAAGCTCGAGGACCATGTGAAATGCTAGGGATTGAATCTGGGTCAGACATGTACAAGGCAAGCACCCTAGTTTGCATTATCACTCAAGCCCTTTATTTAAATGTATTAAAATAATTACTGAGTGACTGAGATTTATAGTACAGTTAATTAAGATTTCTCTTTTTCATCTATTCAACTGTTTCATTCTTTTCTTTTTTTGTTTTATATTTTATTTAAACACCTTGATTACATACATGATTGTGTTTGGGTTTCAGTCATGTAAAGAAGACCACTCATCACCAGTGCAATATTCCCATCACCAATGTCCCAAATCTCCCTCCTCCCCACCCGACCCCCGCCTGTACTCTAGACAGGCTTTCCATTTCACTCATACATTCTCATTATTAGGAAACTTTAAAAGGTAGTTATTTCTCTAACTAAACTCATCACTCTTTGTGGTGAGCTTCCTGAGGTGAGCTGGAACTTCCAGCTCTTTTCTCTTTTGTGTCTGAAAATTATTATTGCAAGAATGTCTTTTCCTTTTCTTTTTTTTTATTTTATTTAAACACCTTAATTACATACATGATTGTGTTTGGGTTTCAGTCGTGTAAAGAACACCACCCATCACCAGTGCAACATTCCCATCACCAATGTCCCAAGTCTCCCTTCTCCCCACCCGACCCCCGCCTGTACTCTAGACAGGCTCTCCATTTTCCTCATACATTCTCGTTATTAGGACAGTTCAAAATGTAGTTATTTCCCTAACTAAACTCATCACTCTTTGTGGTGAGCTTCCTGAGGTGAGCTGGAACTTCCAGCTCTTTTCTCTTTTGTGTCTAAAATTATTATTACAAGGGTGTCTTTCATTTTTCTTAAAACCCATAGATGAGTGAGACCATTCTGCGTTTTTCTCTCTCTCTCTGACTTATTTCACTCAGCATAATAGATTCCGTGTACATCCATGTATAGGAAAATTTCATGACTTCATCTCTCCTGACAGCTGCATAATATTCCATTGTGTATATGTACCACAGTTTCTTTAGCCATTCGTCTGTTGAAGGGCATCTTGGTTGTTTCCATAGTCTTGCTATGGTAAATAGTGCTGCAATGAATATAGGTGTAAGGATGGGTTTTTGTATTGTATTTTTGTGTTCCTAGGGTATATTCCTAGGAGTGGTATAGCTGGATCGTATGGGAGCTCGATTTCCAGTTTTTGGAGGAATCTCCATATCGCTTTCCATAAAGGTTGAACTAGACGGCATTCCCACCAGCAGTGGATAAGAGTTCCTTTCTCTCCACATCCCCGCCAACACTGTTTATTCTCATTCTTTGTGATGTGTGCCATTCTCTGGGGTGTGAGGTGGTATCTCATCGTTGTTTTGATTTGCATCTCCCTGATGATTAGTGATGTGGAACATTTTTTCATGTGTCTTTTGGCCATGTGTATTTCTTCTTTGTCAAAGTGTCTGTTCATTTCTTCTCCCCATTTTTTGATGGGGTTAGATGTTTTTTTCTTGTAAAGTTCTGTCAGTGCCTTGTATATTTTGGAGATTAGCCCCTTATCTGATGGGTATTGGGTGAATAGTTTCTCCCACTCAGTGGGTGGCTCTTGTATCCTGGGCACTATTTCCTTTGAGGTGCAGAAGCTTCTCAGCTTAATATATTCCCATCTGTTAATCTCTGCTTTCACTTGCTTGGAGAGTGCAGTTTTCTCCTTGAAGATGCCTGTAATGTCCTGGAGTGTTTTGCCTATGTGCTGTTCTATATATCTTATGGTTTTGGAGCTGATATCGAGGTCTTTAATCCATTTGGATTTTACCTTCGTACATGATGTTAGCTGGGGGTCTAAGTTTGATTTTTTGCAAGTGGCTATCCAATTGTGCCAACACCACTTGTAGAAGAGGCTTTCCCTGATCCATTTAGGATTTCCTGCTCCTTTATCAAAATTAGGTGGTTGTATGTCTGGGGAACATTTTCTGAGTATTCAAGCCTATTCCACTGATCTGAGGACCTGTCCATATTCCATTACCATGCTGTTTTGATAACTATTGCTTTGTAGTACAGTTTAAAGTTGTGGAAAGTAATTCCTCCCATATTTTTTTCCCAATGATTGCTTTAGCTATTCGAGGGTGTTTATTGTTCCAAATAAATTTCAAAAGTGTCTGATCCACTTCTTTGAAGAATGTCATGGGTATCTTTAGAGGGATGGCATTAAATCTGTATAATGCCTTGGGGAGTATTGCCATTTTGATGATGTTAATCCTGCCAATCCATGAGCAGGGTATGCATTTCCATTTCCGTTTGTCCTCTCTTATTTCTTGGAGCAGAGTTTTATAGTTTTCCTTGTATAGGTCCTTCACATATTTAGTCAAGTTGATTCCAAGATATTTGAGTTTGTGTGGCACTATTGTGAATGGGGTTGTTTTCTTAATGTCCATTTATCCTTATTACTATTGGTATATAGAAAGGCCATTGATTTTTGTGTGTTAATTTTGTAGCCTGCCACCTTGCTATATGAGTCTATTGTTTCTAGAAGCTTTTTGGTCGAGTCTTTAGGGTTTTCTAAGTAGAGTATCATGTCATCTGCAAACAGTAAGAGCTTGACTTCTTCCTTTCCTATCTGGATTCCCTTGATATCCTTTTCTTGCCTAATCACTATAGCAAGTATTTCCAGTGCTATGTTGAATAGGAGTGGTGAGAGAGGACAGCCTTGTCTTGTGCCAGAATTTAGAGGAAAGCCTTTCAGTTTTTCTCCATTGAGGATAATATTTGCCACTGGCTTGTGGTAGATGGCCTTCACTATATTGAGAAAGGTTCCCTCCATTCCCATCTTGCTGAGAGTTTTGATCAAGAATGGGTGTTGGACCTTATCAAATGCTTTCTCTGCATCTATTGATATGATCATGTGGTTTTTATTTTTCTTGTTATTGATGTTGTGTATTATGTTGATAGATTTACGGATGTTAAACCAGCCTTGCATTCCTGGGATGAAACCTACTTGATCATAGTGGATGATCTTTTTAACGAGGCATTGAATCCTATTTGCCAGGATTTTGTTGAGGATCTTTGCATCTGCATTCATCAGTGATATTGTTCTGTAATTTTCTTTTTTGGTAGCATCTCTGTCTGGTTTAGGTATCAAGGTGATGTTGGCTTCATAAAAGCTATTTGGAAGTGTTTCTGTTTGTTCAATTTCATGAAAGAGTCTTGCCAAGATTGGCAGTAGTTCCTTTTGGAAAGTTTGATAGAATTCATTAGTGAATCCATCTGGACCTGGGCTTTTGTTTTTCGGCAGACATTTGATTACTGTTTTAATTTCATCAATGGTGATGGGGGTGTTTAGATATGCTACATCCTCTTCCTTCAACCGTGGAAGATTATAAGAGTCCAAGAATTTATCCATTTCTTCCAGGTTTTCATTTTTAGTGGCGTAGAGTTTTTCAAAGTAGTTTCTGATTACCCTTTGAATCTCTGTCATATCAGTAGTGATCTCTCCTTTTTCATTCCTGGTACGAGTTATCAAGTTTCTCTCTCTTTCTTTCTTTGTTAGATTTGCCAGTGGTCTATCAATCTTGTTTATTTTTTCAAAGAACCAACTTCTGCTTTCGTTGATCTTTCGGATTATTTTTTGAGTTTCCACTTCGTTGATTTCTGCTCTCAGCTTTGTTATTTCCTTCTGTCTTCCTATTCTTGGGTCCTTTTATTGAGCATTTTCTAGTTCTATTAGCTGTGTCATTAAGCTACTCAGGTAAGCTCCTTCTTCCTTCCTGATGTGTGCTTGCAAAGCTATAAATTTTCCTCTCAGTACTGCTTTTGCTGTGTCCCATAAGTTCTGATAGTTTGTGTCTTTATTGTCATTTGTTTCCAGGAACCTTTTTATTTCCTCCTTGATTTCATCTCGGACCCACTGGTTATTGAGCATGAGGCTGTTTAACTTCCAGGTGTTACAGTGTTTCTTCTGAGTCCCTTTGGATTTCACAAATAATTTCAGAGCCTTGTGGTCAGCGAAGGTAGTCTGCAAAATTTCTATCCTCTTGATCTTATGGAGGTATGTTTTATGTGCCAGCATGTAGTCTATCCTGGAGAATGTCCCATGTACATTGGAGAAGAATGTGTATCCAGGTTTCTGGGGATGGAGTGTACTATATATATCCACTAGGCCTCTTTCTTCCATTTCTCTCCTCAGGTCTAGTATATTCTTGTTGGGTTTCAGTTTGGTTGACCTATCCAGTGTTGACAAAGCCATGTTAAGGTCCCCCACAATTATTGTGTTGTTGTTGATATTATTTTTCATATTTGTCAACAGTTGTATTAAATATTTTGCTGGCCCCTCATTCGGTGCATATATGTTTAGGAGAGTGAATTCTTCCTGCTCTACGTACCCCTTGATTAATATAAAATGTCAGTCTTTGTCCCTTACAACCTTCCTGAGTATAAAGTTTGCATTATCTGATATTAGTATGGCCACTCCAGCTTTTTTATGGGTGTTGTTTGCTTGGATAATTTTTCTCCAACCTTTTATTTTGAGTCTATGTTTGTTCTGACTATTCAGGTGCGTTTCTTGTAGGCAGCAGAAGGTTGGATTGAGTTTTTTGATCCATTTAGCCACTCTGTGTCTCTTAACTGGTGCATTTAGTCCATTGACGTTGAGAGAAAGAATTGTCCTGGGATTTAACGCCATCTTTATTTCAAAATTTGGTGTGTCTTTTTGGTAGTCTTGTCTTAGATTAGGTCTTTCAGTTTTTCTCTTAAGACTGGTTTTGTGTCTGTGAAGTTTCTGAGCTGTTTTTTGTCTGTGAAACCATGTATTCTTCCGTCAAACCGGAAAGTGAGTTTTGCTGGGTATAGTATTCTGGGTGAAGCATTCATTTCATTCAGTCTTGTCACAATATCCCACCACTGCTTTCTGGCATTGAGTGTTTCTGGTGACAGGTCTGCTCTAAATCTCAGGGAAGCTTGCTTGAACGTGATTTCCCCTTTTGATCTTGCTGTTTTCAGAATTCTGTCTCTATCTGTGGGATTTGTCATTGTGACTAGGATGTGTCTTGGGGTGGTTTTTCTGGGGTCTCTTTTGGTTGGTACTCTTTGGGCATGCAGGATTTGATCACATATATTCTTTAGCTCTGGAAGTTTCTCTTTAATGATGTTCTTGACCGTTGATTCTTCCTGGAAATTTTCTTCCTGGGTCTCTGGGACTCCAATGATTCTTAAGTTGTTTCTGTTGATCTTATCATAGACTTCTATTTTCATCTGTTCCCGTTCTTTGACTAGTTTTTCCATTGTCTGCTCATTTGCTTTAATTTTTTTGACCAATCTCTCCTGCTGTATGGAATTGTTGTGTATCTCATCTTCCACAGCACCAAGTCTATTCTCAGCTTCTGATACCCTGTCCCATAGCTTATCTATTTTGTCATTCACTTCGTTTACTGACTTTTTCAGTCCTGTTAGTTGGCATGTTATTTCAGTTTGGAGTTTTGTGATTTCTGTCTTCATATTTTCTTGGTTCTTATCAGTGTTCTGTTCAACTCAATCCATGGTTTCTTGGAGTCCGTTGAGCATCTTCCATATTGCTAGTCTAAAGTCCTTATCTGAGAGGTTGATTAGTTGGTTGGTCATTATCTGGTCCTCAGAATTGTCATCTTCATTCTCTATGTCTGGTGCTGGCCTGCGTTGTTTCCCCATTGTCACACTTGTATTGTGGGTTTTTCTACGTGATGTGGTGGTATTCATTGTCTATATGATGCAGGCAGCACACTCCTCTGGCTCCTTCCTTTCTGGATTGGCTGACTTGCCTCTAAGGGAGGGGAGTCCTCCGTGGATGAAGTCTCACACTGGGTCAAATCTTAGGCCCGAGCATGCAACAGAGAAGACAGTCCGGAGAGAAATGTTTGCTTCCGTGATATAGCGCCGTTCTTAGTGTGATTTTTTCTTCTTGTTGCAATGGTGTTCTTTCCTTAGAAAGAGTGCACGGCCGCGTAGCGAAGCGGAGTGGCCGTGCTCTGCTGGAGCTTCTTTTTGCCCCACTCGCAAGAGTTTCATGCAAGAGGTCAGTAGACAGACATAGACAGGTCACACTCACAGTTTTTCACAGTTGGGCCCCACTGGGCCGGTGTACTTTCGCGGATTTTTCCCGCCTGGTGTCACACAGAGGGAGCCGGCTTTTGCAAAGCCTTGCCGGATTTCATGCTCTGTAGTCCCTCCCTGAAAATGGCGTCTGGGCGAGCGATCTTTCTGGAGCCTCTTTTTGCCCCACTTGCAAGAGTTTCACGCAAGAGGACAGTAGACAGACATAGACAGGTCACACTCACAGTTTTTCACAGATGGGCCCCACTGGGCCGGTGTACTTTCGCGGATTTTCCCCGCCTGGTGTCACACACAGGGAGCCGCCTTTTGCAAAGCCTTGCCGGTTTTCATGCTCTCATCTTTTATTTTTCTTAAAACCCATAGATGAGTGATACCATTCTGCGTTTTTTCTATCTCTCTCTGACTTATTTCACTCAGCATAACAGATTCCATGTACATACATGTATAGGAAAATTTCATGACTTCATCTCTCCTGACAGCTGCATAATATTCCACTGTGTATATGTACCACAGTTTCTTAGCCATTTGTCTGTTGAAGGGCATCTTGATTGTTTCCAAAGTCTTGCTATGGTAAATAGTGCTGCAATGAATATAGGTGTAAGGAAGGGGTTTTTGTATTGTATTTTTGTGTTCCTAGGGTATATTCCTAAGAGTAGTATAGCTGGATCATATGGGAGCAAGTTTTCTGGAGCCTCTTTTTGGCCCACTCCCAAGAGGTTCATGCAACAGGACAGTAGACAGACACACAGGCAGTACTCACAATTTTTCACAGTTGGGCCCCACTGGGCAGGCGTAGTTGTTTCATTATTATCAATAGATAAGATTTTGAAAGAAACTAAAATGACCAGTGACAGATAAATGACTGAATGGAAAAGAATAGTTTCTATAATATATACTGTTTGTGATATATATAGATATTTAACAAATAATGTTACTGATGTAAGTCAGATAGAAAACACAAAGTACTATGATTTTATTCAGAGATAGAAGTTATTGAAAGAAATAAAACAAATGAGATCCTAGATTCTGAAAATAGAATAGAGGTTAACAGAGTAAATCAGGAATGAATAAAATAGGTTACTATATGATGGTGGTTAAAAAATATAAAGCCAAGGCCAGAGTGATAGCACAGTGGTAGGGTGTTTGCTTTGCATGCGGCTGACCCCAGACGGCTGACCCCTGAGCATCACTGGGTGTGGCCCTAAAACAAAAATACAAACAAAAAAAGAAAATATAAAGAAAATATCTAAAATTTATACAACTTTAGAACCACCTTAATCATAACACAATTCCAATAAAACTACCAAGCTAAGGGGTCAGAGCAATAATACAGTGGGTAGAGCATTTGTTTTGCATGTGGTTGACTAGAGTTCGATTTCTGGCATCTGATATGGTTACCAGAGAGAGCCAGAAGTAATACTTGAATACAGATCCACGAGTAATTGCTGCTCATGGCTAAATGTAGCCCCCCCAAAAAACAAGCAAGTGCAGAGACACTAGCATAAATCTATCACAGTATTGTTTTCAATAGCAAAAAACCTTTAAGTAAACCAACCCCCTGGAAGATATACACAGATGACAAAGAGTAGTTTCTCATCACATAAAGACAGTGATAACAAGAGAATATAGAGAATTTAGAGCATTTCATATCACCATTCTATTTTGTTTGTTTCTTCTAAATCTAGATGCATATTGCATAAGCAACTCAAAACTTCTGCAATAAATCATGATTTGAAAACTGATTTGTTTTCCATTTGCATTTGAAAAGTTTTTAATAAGGACTTACACTTTAAAGTATAATAATAAGAAAAATCTTTTAGGCATTTTAAGGCTATTCTTGGTGAGGCACTGACTAATGAGAAGAGGACCAGTGAACCGCAGCTCCTAAGACAGTCTGGAGTGGACAAAAAATCTGCATAATGGAAGCTCTCAAATAATTTTAATAGTATTAAGGAAAGTCTCAATCCATTTGTGTTGACATGTTAAACATGGATAGATTTTAATGTCCAGAATGTGCACATACATACAATCATGCATAGCTAAATAGCAAAATGCTGCTTGCCCAGGAACATAGAACTGATAATGAGGATATATTAATGCACTAAGGTAAAAAAATATACTAACGCACCCCATAGTGAAGGTATAATAGGTATCAAGTGATACCTATTGATTGATTAGAGGAAACTAATCTTTGTATTAAATGAAACCTAGTTTTAAAATTAATCCTTTAATTTTTACCTTTTATGAAAAACTTAGATATTAAACATTTTAATATGAAACAGATGCTTCTCATTATAGTTTGTTGTTGTTGTGCAATGTTGAATGTACTGTAAGGAAAGTTTAATTATGTAGCTCACAGTCAATGTTCTCTGTTCACCCTTAGGATAATGATCTCAGTCCCTAACATGTCCTAAAAAAATCTCACCTGCTTTATGACTTTCACTTCTTTTCTATCTTCTTTTTGCTTCAGCATTTCAGACTCTTGCCTTCGATACAATGTTCTAACTTCCTATTGACATAAAATAGTGTATCAAAAAAAATTAACCAACCTAGGCCAACATCAGAATAGAGTTCAGCAAAAGCAAAGGAGTAAATAATAATTTATGTAAATCATTTTCTATGTTTGTATACTAGATTCAGTTATAAAATCCAGTTATATGTTTTGGAGCCACATTTGATGGTACTCAGGGCTTTCATTAGAGTCTGTTTAGGGCATATTCTGGTGGGACTTTATGTGGTGGTAGGGATAAAATCTGGATAAGAAATGCAAGTTAGTGCCTTATTTTTTTATCAAATCATTTATTTTCCTTTTGGGTGTATCTATTAGATCCTTTCAACAGCTAACAAGTTTATTAAGTACTTAATTTACATAATGTTTATATTTGATGATCTAATAATATATATCCTCAAATGATTCATAATGAGAGTAATTGTACATCTTTCATCTCACATAATTATTATTTATCCATCAAAGGACACCTTAGTTGTTCTCTGATAATTGGGTGATCAATATTGTGATGGTTAATTTTTTTTGAAGAATCTTCATACTATTTTCAACCAATTTACATCTTCACCTTCTGTGGACTAAGGACTTTTCCTTGCCATGTGTGATCCTTATTTTCTTGATAATCCCCATAAATAGGCATGAGGTGTTATCACTACATGTGTTTAATTTATAGTCCCTGGTGATTACTGATGCCAAACATCTTTTCATGTAGAAGTTGGACATTCGAATAAAATATTTGTGAAATTTTAGCTTTAAGTCATTTGTTGATTTATTTATTTGGTTTGGGGCCAATTTTTTAAATCAGAGCATTTTTTTCTATTAAATTGTAAGAGTTTCTTCGATATTTGGGTATTAACTTCTTAAAATATAAAATTTGTAAATATATTTCTCCACTCTGTAGAGACTCTTGGCATTTAATGCACAGTTGCTTTTGCTTTTTATTGTTGAAGCTTTTGTTTTTGAGGTTTAGAGCCTATCCAGAACTATGATGTTGAGGACCTGATGCTTGGAACCACACGGCCACCCTTGTTGTTAACCCAGTTTGAAGACTGTGCCCCATCACTCTCTGCTATCTTGCTAGCCCTCAGGAACTTAAGTTTGTTCAATACTTTAGATGCAAAACAACATAAAAACAAAATGAGCTTACTTTCTCTTTCTCTCCCCTCCTCCTTCTGTGGCAGAGTAGAACACACAGTCCTTCGTTATCAACACTTTACTGCTCAGTGAAGTTTAGAAAACTTGCATCAGTTAGGTTCTTGTACTGTCCTCCTCCACCTTACATATCACATTGTTTACTCCATATATTTTCCACTTCACATAATGGTAGAATTTTTGTTTCAATCAAAAATAATAATACTCAGGTCAGATAGATGATACAGAGTAAAGAAAGGTTCATGATTTGTACTTACTTGATCCCAGTTTGAATCACTATCATCACATAAGGTCCTCTAAAGACCAGTTGGAGTAATCCTTGAGCACAATGTGTTAGTAAGTACTAAGCATTGCTGGGTGTTGTCCAAATATTTATATACATACTTATCAAATGTAAATAATTGATAAATACAATATTTTATATAATAATTTTCATATTATCTTGTGTTTACCTATAGTTACATGTTCTAAAGTAATTTTTTTCTGTTGGCCAAGGCATATTTATCACTATTAAAAATCATTTTTTCCATTATTTTTTCCATTGGTCATTATTTTTTTAAATGATTAAATTTATTTTAATAATTTTTATTGATTTGGGTTTTTTTTTTTTTGGGTTTTTTTTTTTTTTTTTTTTTGGTTTTTTGGCCAGACCCAGTGACGCTCAAAGGTTACTCCTGGCTATGCGCTCAGAAGTCGCTCCTGGCTTGGGGGACCATATGGGATGGCGGGAGATCAAACCATGGTCCGTCCTAGGCTAGCGCAGACAAGGCTGACACCTTACCTCTAGCGCCACTGTGCCAGCCTCTCAATACTTTTTATAATGTTAAAATCGCACTTTACTAGTGGTCAAATTTCTACACAATGCTTTTTTTGTTTGTTTTTTTTTGTTTTAATTTTTATTTTGATCATATTGGCTTACATATCTTCCACAGTAGTATTTTAGGCATATACCATGGTCATTATTTTAATAGTAAATTATCTAACAAGCAAAAGTGTTCTGTAAATATTTCTTTTGCAATTTTTTGCCTCTTTTCAAAGAGACATTCATGATTTAAAGAATTTTTTTTGGACCAGAGAGATACTATAGTGGACAGAGAAGTTTCATTGCACTTGGGTTTATCCCCATCATCATATTTTGTCCCCCAACCCCCAAACCCCTCAGCATGATCACTAAATGTAAAGTTAGAAGTAAGACTTAAGCGCCACCAAATATGGCCCAAAACTCAAAAGTTCATTAGTTTCATAAAGTATCGTTATTTTCTTTTGCCACCCTAGTTTTAGATGCCATGTGAGCATTCATTTAAATGAGTGTTTTCCAGAATGTTTTATTTCTATTTATGTACTTGGAGGATATTTCCCTTTGTCTTTAGTATAGTACATTCTAGAATGGATAAGTTTAGATATATTACCTCTAAGGTTTGTTCAGCATCTTGAATCTATATATTTATGTTAGCTGTGATCTCATATATCTTGTGACTATTTTTTCTACCTATTTCATCATTGCTCATAATTGGTAGATAATATTAATTTGTCTTAAATTTATATGTCTCCCCTCCAATGCCCTCTATACTAATGGCACATTTAGTGAGTTTTGTTTTGTTTTGTTTTAAGTTATACCTGGAGATACTCTTGTGTTACTCCTGGCTCTACGTATAGGAATTACTTTTATTGAAGCTTGGGTGAACTATATGAATGCTGGTGATTAAACCAAGGCTGACTATGTTCAAAATAAGTTCTCTCTGACTGTGAAAAATTGTGAGTGCTCCCTGTGTGTCTTTCTACTGTCCTGTCGCGTAAATATCTTGGGAGTGGGCCGAAAAGAGGCTCCAAAAACTCGCTTTCCCAGATGCCCATTCTAGGGCAGGAAAGCCAAGGAACTGCTCCATAACGTGAAAACTGGCTATGCTTTGCAGAAGCCAGGTCCCCTGTTTGTGACATCAGGCTGGGAAAATCCACGAAACTACGCCTGCCCAGTGGGGCCCAACTGTGAAAAATTGTGAGTGCTGCCTGTGTGTGTCTGTCTACTGTCCTGTCACGTGAACCTCTTGGAAGTGGGCTGAAAAGAGGCTCCAGAAGAGCATTTTGGCTCCACTTCGCTATGCGCAGTGCGCTCTTTCTAAGGAAAGAACACCATCACAACAAGAAGAAAAAAATAACACTAAGAACTGTGCTGGATCACTGAAGCCCAGCATTTCTCTCTGGACTGTCTTCTCTGCTGTGTGCTCTGGCCTAAGATTTGATCCAGTGTGAGGCTTCATCCATGAAGGACTCCCCTCCCTTGGAGGCAAGACGACCCATCCAGAAAGGGCGGAGCCAGAGGAGTGTGCTGCCTGCATCATTTAGCCAATGAATACCACCACAACACGTAGAAAAACCCACAATACAACTGTGACCAATGGGGAAACAACGCAGGCCAGCACCAGACATAGAGAATGAAGAAGACAATTCTGAGGACCAGATAATGACCAACCAACTAATCAACCTCTCAGATAAGGACTTTAGACTAGCAATATGGAAGATGCTCAAAGAACTCAAAGAAACCATGGATTGAGTTGAACAGAACACTAATAAGAACCAAGAAAATATGAAGACAGAAATCACAAAACTCCAAAATGAAATAACATGTCAACTAACAGGCCTGAAAAACTCAGTAAACGAAGTGAATGACAAAATGGATAAGCTCTGGGACAGGGTATCAGAAGCTGAGAATAGACTTGGTGCTGTGGAAGATGAGATACATAACAATTCCATACAGCAGGAGAGATTGGAAAAAAAACTGAAAGCAAATGAACAGAAAATGGAAAAATTAGTCAAAGAATGGGAACAGATGAAAATAGAAGTCTATGATAAGCTCAACAGAAACAACTTAAGAATCACTGGAGTCCCAGAGACCCAGAAAGAAAATTTCCAGGAATACATGGATGTACACGAAATCTATTATGCTGAGTGAAATAAGTCAGAGAGAGAGAGAAAAAAAAAACACAGAATGGTCTCACTCATCTATGGGTTTTAAGAAAAATGAAAGACATTCTTGCAATAATAACTTTCAGACACAAAAGAGAAAAGACCTGGAAGTTCCAGCTCACCTCAGAAAGCTCACCACAAAGATTGATGAATTTAGTTAGAGAAATAACTATATTTTGAACTGTCCTAATAATGAGAATGTATGAGGAAAATGGAAAGCCTGTCTAGAGTACAGGCGGGGTCGGGTGGGGAGGAGGGAGATTTGGGACATTGGTAATGGGAATGTTGCACTGGTGATGGGTGGTGTTCTTTACATGACTGAAACCCAAACACAATCATGTATGTAATCAAGGTGTTTAAATAAAATATAAAAAAATAAGTACTCTCTCTCCAATGAGTAAGCTGAAAAAATATCATGATTATAGTTTTATGATAAATATTTAATATTCATTTTATTGATTAATTATAATTTGCAATAGTATTAAATTATTTTATTTTATAGTTATAATACATTATGCCAATTCTAACACAAGTAATGATTCTTTTTAAATAATCATTTCTATTTCTCAGCTAAAAATTTTTCTAATTTTTCCATGTGTTTCACAAGAGAATGTGTGAGTGTTCATCGAAGCATTTTTATGGAGATTGCTTCACAGTCCTTGTCAAATTGTTCTAGCATCTGATTCATTTTTGCACTGGCTTCTATTGATTGCTTTTATAATTTATGTGATTCTCTTAGCTCTTGATATGATAAATATTTTTATTGCACTCTAGATATCTGGAGTCTCAAGTTTCTATTGAAGTACTTTTTGTTTTGAAGAATGACAGGCCTCTGTAGAAGTCCACCACAAGATATAACTGGTTATATGTCCAGTTTCTTACAGAGCCTAGTCTAACCCACCATGGAAGTCATGGACAGTGACTCACACTGCTCTGCTGATTCATGATGTGGTTGGAAATTTAGCCTCATAGTGGTCAAACATCTTGTGACACCAGAGGAAGATGAGTTATATTCCATTTATCCCTGCTTCTTACTGCCCCTTGTGCCTTTCTGAAGCTAGAGGGATGGGCAGTGTTTAGTTCCATATTGAGCATTGCTGAGGCCAGGGAAGGAAGCAAATGGAATAGACGTTCTATTTATTCTAGAATAACCCAGAAATTCCATTTTTTAGGCATGTAGGCCTCCAACACAAAACCAGTAATTCAAAAAAATATATGCACACCTATGTCCATTGTAGTGCTTAGTATAATAGCTAGGATATGTAAAAATTCAAATGTCCAATAATAAAGAGGTTGTGGTATAGACACAACTTGAATACTATACTTGTAATATAGAATTCTGTATAAATATGCATATATAGACTTGCAATATAGAATTCTATTGCAAAATAGAATTCTGTCTATTGCTCTGCCTCACACTATCTTATCAACATCTTAGACAGTAAGTGGGTATGAAGCTTCCATTAAAGTCATGCTCCATGGGTGAATTTAGAGTAGATTACTTAATAGTTTTTTATTGTTATTGTTTGGCTTACTATGCTGCTAGTAGAGTTTTGGGCAGACCCTGATATATCTCTACACATTAGTGCCATGGTTTCTTCACAAATATTCCAAACTGACCACCAACACCTCACCCTACTTTCTTAGAAAATTCATTAAAATATTTAGTTTCTGTTGTCAAATCTATGCTGTAATAAATTTGATGTATAGTTACCTCATCTCTGTTATGTAGCTGTCTAAGTCTCTTGACCAATGATCTTATGTCACCACCAGTTCTCATACTCTTTTAAACCCATCCCTCTGTTTGGCATTCTAATTTCTGGAATCACATGCCCCTGATTCTACCTGTGATACCTTCCATCTACTATCTACCTATTAAAGATAACTAAAAAATATCTGGTATCTGTACTTAGACGTCTGACTTTTTTACCTAAGTAGGGCATCTTCTACATTCATCTGAATTATATAAATTGCATGATTTTGTCTTTTCTGGGTTTGCAAGTATAGTACTCAATTGTGTATATACCACAACTTTTTCATTTGTTGTTGGACATTTGTATTGTTTACACATTCTGGCTATTATCCTAAGCCCCACTATATATACATTTTTTTGAATTACTGGTTTTGTGTTGGAGGCCTGCATGCCAAAAAATAGAATTTCTGGGTTATTTGGGGGAACTCTTTTCTTCTCATCTTAACTTGTACCTCATTCTTTCGTCGTTTTGATGTTGTTTGGCAATGTATGTTGAGCTCACTCATGGGCTTTTGCTATATTATAGAAGTTGGAAAATTATCCAATTCCATCAGATAAGAAAGAAGATTAATGTTCTGAAGGAATCAAGTATTTTTCCTGAAGCAAGGGATAGTGGCAAAGGACAATTCATACTGGACAGTTAAAAATCCAACACTATGAAGTATGATTCCCCCTACACCTTGGTGTTTCTCAGGAGTAAGATATATTTTTCTAAGAAGTTTTTCAACTTGCTAGGTCACACATTTTTGGTACCTTGCCTTAGATGAGCAGACTTTGGGGGAACCTTTGAAATATCTGCTTGCCCGGGGCTCTCTTGTAGTGTTTGTGTTGTAGGATGCTCTACAGAGCCTCGGCAAACTCACTGCTGTTCCCTAGTTTTCATTGGTCCTTTCCATCAAGTCTTCTTTTTACTCTTCAGAGAATTATTAGATTTGTTTTCTGTGTTTTAATTCAAGAGATTTGAGTTCTGCAAAGGAGACTAGTTAAGGAATGGGGATATTTCATCTTGGCAACACCAGAACATACTGGTTTAAAAATGTGAAAACCACTGTCTGTATTATTTTTTTACCCTTCATTTTGCATAAGTAGTTGCCAAAGATTCATTCACAGCCTCTCTTGTCAAATCAGGCACTAAAAGAGCAAGGGCAGACAAGAATTAGGTCATTAATAATCTGTAAAAAGAAAGTGAGTAGATAAAGCTTTTCTCTGAGTAAATAAGGCACGTTTTTAAATATGTCCTTAGATGATAAATGATAAGTGAGAATATTTGATCTAGGAATAAGTATAATATTTCCTCTAGATTTATGCCTACCATTTAGCACTACAAGTTCAGTTCATGAAAACATTCAAGATAAATATCCCTTTTAGGCTAATTTTTCTATATTTAAAATAGTGGTCCAGTGGGAAGTGATGACCAATCCATTCTCCAATGGCTTCAGGTAGGGAAATTACTGAGTCTGCCATCAATCCTACCCTTCAGTCTTTAGGGAAGATTGTCTTTGTAGAACATTGTGAAACTTAATAAATTTAAAAGATTATCATAGAGAGATTATAAATCTAAGTAGAAGGTATCGATATTGGATACCTATTAGAATCACTTAGGGAATTAGAAAAACTAATACTAATGGTTTTGCATGGATTTAGATCAATTTCATAAGAATATCTTGAGTGGGGCCTGGGTATCGATATTTTTAAAGCTAATCAGGTGATCCCAGAGCATGGTGAGAGTGACAATAACTCATATAGGCAGGTGGTGTTTGGCTTGACAAGAACATGTAGATAATAGTAGAAACAAATTGTATCTATTATCCCAGCTAAAAACTCACACTGAGTAGATATTCTTATTATAAGTGACTAGGAAGCTCACTAGTAATTACTTACATATTATTCTTCCTAATTTTATTGATGGCTTCTTTTGCTATCAGTCTTTTCAAATCAGAAAAATGTTTCTAGAACAATGTCAAGATATATCTCTGCATTAGATAATTAAATATCATTACTGTGGATAAAAGGGTGTTTTAAAATTTAGGCTTCCTGTACAAAACTTGTGCCAATAGTCATAAAATATATTACATTGGATTTGCTCTCTTTGGGGCATACAAATGAACAAGCCAGGCATGAAACATTGCAACTGTAGGATTTAGTGTGTAGTGAGAATTTCTCTTAGATATGGCAAATCGACTTCATTTTGTCCAGAGAGGAAATTTATATGTAAGAATTTTCACTTTTGAAGCATCAAGACTTCTGGAGTGATGTCTGATGCTGGTAATGTAGTCACACCTGGAGAATGTTGAAGGGCTTCTACCCAGGGGACTGGTGTTGGACTCAGGAATGACTGAAAGAGTAGCCAGTTGCTCAGTCTGGAAAGGGAGAAAGGACAGTGCCAGTTTTTGAATTTGGATACAGTCCCAGAGGTTATATAATAATGTGTCCGGGCTTTCACAGCAAAAAAAGAAGCTCAATACTAGTGGAATAATACTAGTGGAATCTTGACGTGAAAAGTGATAGACATTTCTGCTTCTAAGGAAGAAATCTCAAAATTGTACCATCTTGGGTGAGAAATTTACTACTCTTCCCTAGATAAAGTGTGGTGAACATTTGCTATAAATATCTCTTTTTTTCATTTGTTTGGTTTTTTTAGGGGGCCTTGGGGCCTCAGCCAGCATTGCTTACTCTTTAGTCTGTGCTCAAGTACCATCCACATTGGTCCCGAGGGTCCTAACTCAAGTCAAACACATCCAAGACAAGTTCCCTACCCATACTATCACTTTGGCCTAGATGTCTCCTCTCTTCAGTGAGATTACAGCTATGATTTGAGATAAAAATAGCTTATTCCTATAGATCATCTTCTGAAATTTTGATAGTCTTTGTTTTCCTATATGACTTTGACAAATTAAGATCACCACAACTAATCTCATTTACAAAATGCTACTAGAGTCACTGCTCAATTTATTATTAATTCTTACTTCCATTACCTCAGAAGTGACCTGCAACAATTAGCTTCTACATGTTAATATAAACATTATGCTTGATTATTATAGGCTCTGAACTTTATAAGTTCACAGCTGATTATATACTCTCTATTGTCACCTAAGACTGACTATAAAAAACGTATCTAGTTCCAGAACTGGAGAAATTTTAACTTCTGATTTATAGTTCAGCACTGAATTTATAGCTTGTTAAGGACCTTCATTCTAGCCTTGAATATAATTATGGCTTTTTCTCATTTACATACTTATTATTGAAGATTTTTTATAAGGATCTCTACAAATATTGAAATTATCTGAAGATGGTTTCCCAAACCAACTCATACTTATAACTAGGGGCTTTTTATAATCTTAGAAGGGTAACCTTCAACATTCTCCATGTCTCTTAGGGCCTCTTACATGTCTGTGCCCCAAAAGTTTAAGAGCCTCATTGAAATAAACCTATAAGCAGCTACAAGCTTGTTAGGATTAATTCAGCCTTGAAAAATATCAATGTGAAATATAATAAAAATAAACATTGATAATGATCACATATAGTAAAGATCATTCATTTTCACAAAACAACTCTTGTAACATTTCTCCAAAATGAAGAAAATCACCTCATTGTGTTATATTTGTTATAGCAGAAAATGAAATCAAAAGAAATTATAGTTAATTTTAATAAGCAAATGATTGGCAAAGGAATGTGAACTGTATTGCATTACTACTTTTCATACTGACAAAATTATGTGCTCATTAGTTTATTGAGTTAATAAGTGAGAGGCTACAAAATGTACCTTTTAATCGTGAGATGTTTTCACAGACTATTTTCAAGCAAAGCCTTGAACATTTGCAATAGATTTAAGTCCTCTGACTTCTGTAACAATTAATGACATGAAACAGTAAAGGAATAATCATCAGCTAATTCTGATTAGAAAAGTAATTGACCGAGAGAATTTTGAAATTTTGTGATCTGCACATCTGTACCTCCTTATCTGTAAAGAAAAAATGAAGCCAATTCTTTAGGATTGTACCTACTTCCTGAGCTTGTGCTATTAGATAAAGATGTCCCTTTATTTATATCTTAAGCACATATAATAAAATCATTCTGCTTTATTAAATCATCTGCTTATGAGATCAAAGTAAGTTAAAGACTGAAGTATATCCTAGGCTTAGAAACACTTAAGAGCCAAGACTCATGCTATAGCTTCAATGGATAACCTAACTCATGGTATATTTCCATCTCAAGGGGAATGGAACCGATGATATATTAGCATCAAGTATCATAATAAAAATGCATTCCAAACTATTTTAAACTATATTAAAGTTATTAGATATAATAATCATCCTATCATGGAGGGACTGAGCTCAACAATTGACTTTATTCATTAGTCCATTAAAAAGTCTGAAACAGGAGACCCGGAGAGATAGCATGCAGGTAAGGAGTGATTTCTGACATAGAGCCAGGAGTAAAACCTGAGCGCTGCTGGATTTTACTCAAAAAACAAACCAAAAAAAGTCAACTTGGAAGAATATACATTTTCATTGGCATTTTTTTCAAGTTGCTCAATTTTTTAATTTAATTTTTATTAATAATTTTTATTTTGACCAAAGTAGATTACAAATTATTCACAGTAGTATTATAGGTACATAGTGGCATTGAATCAGGGGCATTCCTACCACCAATGTTGTCCTCCCTTCACCCCTGTTCCCAGCATGCATCCCATATCCTCCTCCTTTGTCCCTCGGGCTACTAGTATAAGTGGTCCCCTCTATGTCTAGCTTGTTGTAAGATTGGGTTTCGATTCTGTTGTCGTTGGCTTTGGATTTGGTGTTTAAGTATGATAATTTTTTATTTTTACTCAATGTTCATTCGGCTGTTTGGTCTTGGTGCCCTCCATTATTTCCCCCTCAATTTGTGAGGCAGAACAAGATGGTTCAAGTTATGTGGTTCTGTTTGATGGCAAGAAAATAAAATAGAAAAAAGAAAAAAGGGGGGGGGCAAAAATTCAGACAAGTAAAAAACAGGAGGAGTTCTTCTAGGGACTATAAAAATCAGTTTAAGAAAGGAAAGGGAAAAGGAAGGAAAACATAAAAATAATATAAAAAATTCAATCCCCCTAAAACAACAACAAAAACAAACAAAAAACATGAAAAGCACCACAGCAATAAAGACAACAACCAAACACTAACCACAATCCTGAAACAAAGATGAATCAAAGCACAGGGGGAAAAAAGTCAACAATTACAAAAATAAATAAATAAATTTAATTTGTGCTATTTTTTTCATAGGCTTAATCCTACCAATACTTATAGTATTGCTTATATTCTAAATGATCAGTGAGTGAATTAAAAAGACATGGGCTAGTATTGATAATACAGCAATTAGAACACCTTCCTTGCATGTGGCTGATTCATGTCTGAACCCTGGTATTCTATACTGTATGCTAAATATTGCCAAGAGTGATTTCTGAGTTCAGAGTCAAGAGTATACAGCCATCAGGAGAGATGAAGTCATGGAATTTTCCTATCCATGGATGTACATAGAATCTATTATGCTGAGTAAAATAGGCCAGAGGAAGGGAGATAGATGTAGAATAGTCTCACTCATCTATGGGTTTTAAGAAAAATAAAAGATATTTTTTGCAATAATTCTCAGAGACGAAAGAGAGGAGGGCTGGAAGGTACAGCTCATGACATAAAGCTCACCACAGAGTGATGAGTGCATTTAGAGAAATAACCACATTGAGAACTATCATAACAAAATGAATGAATGATGGAAGTAGAAAGCCTGTCTAAAGTACAGGTGGGGGTGGGGGTAGGGGTGGGAGGAGGGAAATTTGGGACATTGGTGATTGGAATGTTGCACTGGTGAAGGGCATGTTCTTTACATGACTGAAACCCAACTACAATCATATTTATAATTAAGGTGTTTAAATAAAGACATTAATAAAAATGAGTAAGCCCTAAATATTGCTGGATGTGCCCCCCAAAAGACAAACAAATAAATAAAGTGTATAAGACAGTATCATTATCCTCAACAAATTTGTGACCTATTAAATATACATGGAAAACAACATAACCATTTTCTTTAATGACTTAATGTATAGAGGATAATTTTTCTGACTAGATATTTTGTTTATCTAAGCCATGATACTAGACTTTTATTTCTTCTTACTGTCTTCACTCTGTTTAATACACTCTTAACATATTGATCCTAAAAACATATTCTTTCCTAAGATAAAAACCACCTCTAGCTTGGGGCTTAGATATTCGAAAGGGCTGTATAAAGATTTATTATGATTAGGTATCTCTGATACATTTTCTCTCCTGCCCTAGGAAATATCTAGTCATTTAGAATTCCATCGCTTTAGAAAAGATAGTGGATCTAACAAAACAAAACAAGATATAAAAGAGAACTGGAGATAAACTTTGCATGTGGCCAACTCCAGTTTGAATCCTTGGCACTACATAAAAATCTTTCAGCACTGCCATATAATTTTCTTCAACATAGAGCCAGAAATAACCTTGGAGTAGCAGTGGATATGGCACAAACATCATGATAATAATATTATATAATAAAGTTGTGGTAACAGTAACTTTTATTGAGGAAGAATAATGTTCCAGATGCTTTGTTACATGTTTTATGGTTAAATTATTTACTCCCATCATAATACTTTTAATATCTATTATTATTTTTATTTCCCAGATAAACCTACTAGATCTAGAGATAACTAAAGTTTTATGGTTAGTGACAGGCAGGAATTGACACTAAATCCAAGTCTGATAGTTGCCAGCACCTAAAAGATGTCATTATTACTAAAGCTGAATCTACTTGACTTTTCATATTAAGGAAATGTAGAATTGTATTCTGAAAATCTAGAATTTTATATATCAATCTAGAGTAGTTGCAGTCATAAAATAAAATTGGACCACCCAGGATTATTTTTCAAAATCTAGAAACATCTGCTTATGCAATGAATGAGTGCTGTGACTCTACTGGATAGTCTGGTTATGTTTCTTAATATCATCCTCTACTGAGAGACATTCATAGAATAGGTTTCCTAAAACATCAGTAGAGAAATCGTGCTCTAGATCTTTCTTTCCCTGCCAGCATTGTTTTTTCAAACAAAAGACTTCCTCTAATGGCATAAGTCAATCATGAATCTACATGGCCTAAAATTGAACATAAGAGTAAATACAAAAATTAAATGATGTCAGGATGCAGGCTATAATTCGAGAGCTCTATGGAAAGTGATACAATGTAAGGTTTTCTCTTTTTGATAATTTTTATGTTTTTTTTTTTATTTGAAATGCATACAAGTTTGGTTTAACTCCTTTCTATTCCTTGTGCATCTAGTCAATTCACCACAGTTACGTTGCCATCATTTTTTTTAATTACTTTTGAAGTCCTTCATATATTTGAGACTATTTCTATCTAATAGTTACATGGCTTCATCTGTGAATAGCTAAGATAAATAGCTATAGCAATTTCATGGTTCTTAAAGCCACATTCCTTGATAATTTCTGGATTTTCAGGGACCATTAGAGGTCCCTGTGTGAATCTTGGAATAATGAAAAGTACATTTTAGCAAATGCTTTAGGTACTTTGCTCTTGCTGCATTGATTTAGAAACACATTTCTAAATCAATTTTTTGTGCAATTTTAACTTGTAATAAAATGAGCCTTAACAAAAGTGCCCTTTGCAATCTAACTGCTTAGTTTTGAGAACAGCAGGCCAAATTGAGAATTAATTAACATTTTGAAGCCATAGTGCTATGTTGCTTAATCTAAAATTGTACTTCAAATAGGGATTGATTTCTGCACTATTGCCAAACAACTTTTCTCTCTTCCATGTTATTTCTAATGAAAAAGTGGAGAGTCATAGCTAGACAATAGAATCAAATAATCCAATCATAAATGTTTTTTTAATGAAGCCATAATAATATCTTAGTACTGAATCTGTTTCTCAAGTCATCTTCAAAACTTTGAGAAAACCATTATTACTCAATAAACAAGAGAGAAAAACAACCAATGTTGAATACATTAGCGTAATTTATGTACTCATAAAACCGAGAATACACATTTACTTCTAAAAATCTGTAAAGTACGTGTCATAATGGATATAGTCAGCAATTTGCCAATTACAATTAATCACTCTCTTCAGACTCACAACATTCAATTTTTCTTGCTATTTGAGAGAGTAATGATTAATTGATAAAAGTTTAACAAGTACACTAATAACAGGTGTTACTAATTGCAAAGGCTTCAGAATGAGTCTCCTCAAACCCAGTTTATGCTAATTTGTACAGCATTAGTCATAACACTTTATGATTTTACTTTTAAAATGACTTTTCTTTTAGTCAGCCTAATTTAATTAAGAATTTTAACTAGTTCCGTGTATCAAGAACACCGATGAATTTTAAATTTGTGAGTTGGATTACCATAAGAAATTAACAAGGAGACTCATAAAAAATGCATGGCTGCCAATTAGAAGCATCAACGCTGTGTAAATTAGAATTTATTAATTGGTCTAGCGAATGTAAATTCAATTTAAAAAAAATTTAAGGAACTGAACATTGATTCTATTTCTTCAAGCCTCCAGAAATATCTTATTAGTGGTATTCAGTGGTTCTCGAGTTTATACTTGAATTTTTATCATCAAAATACTTCTATTCCATTTACTTCAAAAATATCTGATTATAGTATTCATATTTCATTCACACATATTTTTCCCTTACCATCCACACTATTAGTGAATACTTCAGTTTACACTTTTCTTTCATCTCACCAAGCTAGACAAAATATGTAGTCTAGGGAGAGTGTTTTATTTTGCGTTTTCAATATTTAAGTGTATGAAACTAATTGGGTCACCTAAACACTGTGCTTTTGAAAAATAACTATAAAAAACATTGCTTTTACAAAGATGAGTACTGAAATAACATTTCAGGTATGCATTTTAATGCTGTTTGCCTCTAGAATATGGACCTCAAAAGCTTGCATTTTGTAATAATGACTAGCAGACGCTATATATTAATATGCATTGTGGAATCTGAGGGGCATGATGCCTTGTAAGATGAGAATCTATTCTGTATGTACAATCTGGGCAGTTACTTTTTATTCATTACTCCTACACTAAGTCAAGTAATTGAGGGCAGAATTTAGAAAAGACCTAAAATATTTTTTATGGTTGACTCTACATAAGTGAAGAGTTATTAAAAAAAAAAAACATAGGGCATTGGATTGGACTATGAACTCATACTGTTCTCCAGATAATTTGACTAACTTGACAATAGCCAGGAACATACTCACCCAGCCCCTACATTTCCTCTGCCCCTCCCAGGATTGTTTTGAAAAGTCACTGTGCTTGATAATATCTCCAAAGTCTCCACATTCAGCAGATAATTATTTGGCCATTGAGAACCTCTCACATTATCTTACATTAGTGTAATTAGATTACTCTATCCACCATTAGCTTCTAAAGGGATAGCACTTAGGATAAGACCAAAGGGTAAAGGCAGCACAAACTTTGTGATTTCCCCTTTCATCAATGGGCGTAGGAAAACACTTTCTGTGTAATTCTGTTCTTCGTCATCTTTAAGCAGTAATTAGAACCAAGACAACGAGGTGTGGGAACCAAGTAGCAGCAGGAAAGAATCTACCAAGAAAGGTTGCTGTAGTGTAGGAAATGAGAAATGTAGTAACAAGCATGGCCATTTGGCTCGCAGGGAACTGAGCAAGACAGTGCTCAGTGTAGTGAGTGGTATTATTCAACCATTTTTTTAAATTTAATTTTTATTTTGATCATAGTGGCTTACATATTGTTGACAATAATATTTTAGGTACATATTTACATAAAATCAGGGGGGATTTCCATCACCAATTTGTCCTCGCTACACCTCCGTTTTTTGTTCTGCCTCCCATATGCTCTTCCCTCACCCCTAGGGCTGCCAGAATATGTTGTTCCCTCTGTATCTAGCCTAATACTTAGTAGTCTTGCACCTGTTTGGTCCTGGTGCCTCCCTTATTTCCCCCTCTAACTGGGGGGCAGGACTAGCTAGTTCAAGTTACGTGGTTTTGTTTGAAGAAGGGAAGAGTAGTAAACTGAAGTTACGTGGTTTTGTTTGAAGAAGGGAAGAGTAGTAAACTGGGGTAAAGGTCTAATACGCAGAAAATAAGCGGAATTCTTCTAGAGGGTCTCATCCTCAGAGAGACGAAGGAGAAAAAGGTAAAACACTCCACCAGTACAAAAAGAAGTGTCAAATATCCAGTGAGGACTCCAACAATAACGCTAAGCACCACCACCACCACCACCACCACCACCACCACCACCACCACCACCACCACCACCACCACCACCACCACCACAACAACAACAACAAAAACAAAGAACAAAAAAATAAAAACAAAAAAACCGCCACGGTCTTGAGATAAGAAACATGGCAGAGCATATATTATTCAACCATTTTAATCAGACAGTTCAAAACCATTCTGAGGTTCAGTGATGCAGTGGACATCAGAAGTCCCTTAAAGATGTTTGGGGACCCTCAGAAATATACTTAGTATTTCTGGGATTCATGAGGTGATAAGGATCTTTCTCAGGGGTCCTGCACTGTATATCCTGACTCTTGAGATAGTTCAGTGACCTTCATCTATTTTATTCTATTTTTATCATCATCTATTTTTGTCAGCCACAGTTCTAAATCAGAGCTTTCACATTTGACTTTTCTCTCTTCTGGAAATCTCCTTATTATACCATCACATCCTTGTATGTTCTCATGTTATTCAAACACACACTGAGCACTGTTTAGAAGAATTTCTCCCCCCAAAAATCAGTGAGGCAAAGAATCAAAGAAATGATTGTAAATGAGTTCAAAATACTTCAAAACTTGAGAAATATTCCAAGAGAGAATTGCTCTTAGTTGGTGGTATTTGTGAATATAAGGCATCTCTGCATATTTGATCTGTCCCTGTCACACCATTGTGTCAATGCATTCTCTCTGATACAATTAAGAGACTGGGTATGACTGAAACTTAAATATGTTTAAAAATAGAATCCAGGGGCCGGCGAGGTGGCGCTAGATGTAAGGTGTCTGCCTTGCAAGCGCTAGCCAAGGATCAGGACCGCGGTTCGATCCCCCGGCGTCCCATATGGTCCCCCCAAGCCAGGGGCAATTTCTGAGCGTTTAGCCAGGAGTAACCCCTGAGCATCAAATAGTGTGGCCCGAAAAACCAAAAAAAAAAAAAAAATAGAATCCATGTGGCACAGAGATAGTAAGAGATCAGAGTACTCGACTTGCATGTTGGGAGCCCAAGTTTAATACCCAGCATCTCCTAGTATTCCCTACTTTCCTGATGTACCTTAACATAGTGTCTCTGGCAGAAAAGCCTTCTATAAATTCTACCACTTTAAATATCTTCTTCTCATAATTTGTTAGTTGTTTTTTACAGCTTGTTCCTAGTAAATAAAAGCCTTCTAATTCTCCACTTTCCAATTGGATTATTTGTGTGAATCATGGGTAAAACTATTCCAAGTGCAGCCTCAATCTTTTGGCTATTAATGAGAAAATAATATTTATCTTTCCCAGAGGGTGGCATGATGGTTGATTAATAAATGCCTAAAGAGGAGTTTGAGATTACAAGTGTCAGCTATTATTGTAATTATTATCAGCTGATCCTACAGCCCAGAATTAGAATGAGCACAAGGCTATGGCTGACTCTCTCTCCTCCTCTGCACATACATTCTATCCACTGGAGGAATTAAATATAAGGCCAGCATAATTAATTAATGTTTATAAAGCATGTTGTAGTCTCAACTGCTGTAAGTGCCAACTACAGTTATGAGAAACACCACAGTTCCCCTTGGTATATATAATGCAACATCCTGATTGGCTTCATTTATATTGTAGATCAAGTGCTTTGGGTCTGATTTCTATATTCTGTGCAGTGTTTGGTAGCCTGCTGGAATATCATAACTATCCAACAAAAGCAATAATAAAGTTGTAACCTCTTTTCCTCTTCTTTTGATTTTGTTTCCGTGTTATTTTTTCTAACATAGACTAGACAGGAAGATAGATACTCTCTTATTTTTGGCAAAAGATGATTCAGAATCTTTGCTGATGGAGATATGCAATTGTCTTTCTCATGCTTGCCAATCAGGAAAAAAAAAGACACTATTTACTCAAGGAAGTCTGGTTGTATGACTCTTAAATCATTTATAGTTCACTAAGTGGTTTGAATAATAGAGGAGCTAGGAGGGCCCCTGATTGAATTTTGTCTCCTGTATTTCTTTAGTATCTTTTTGAGTTCTCTTGCATTTAGAAGAACAGCACAGAAGAGAGTTAGGGTGATTTTTTTCTTAAAAAAAAAAAAAGCTATTAAAAGCCTTTACAAAGGACTTGAGCTTTAATAAAACTTCTTTATAAGTCAGAAAGCCAAATCTGGGATTTGGGAAGAGGCAACCCTAAAGCTAAACCTTTGAAGAGGAAAGAAAATTCATGGCTTTCTCATCACTTCTATTCTCCCACGCTTATCCTTCTTATGTAGACACAACACTGGTTCAGCACATTCTTTCTTTCACCCCAAGTCTTCAATAGACATAGTATCATATTATAAGAGTGCATATTTGCCTGACATTTCAGCTTATAAATTCCTATGTTACATATGTATTAGTTTCAGATTGCTGCCATACCCAATGGCTACATGCTTAGTGGCTTAAAACAGCAGACTTAAGTTATTTTCTTATCAGTGAATTCTCTGCTCCAGATTTATCAAAACCGAAATCAAGATTTCTAATTATTTCAATCCTCTTTTGATGCTCTAGGGATATATTCTTTTCCAAGCTCACTTGCTTGCTGGAAAAACTCAGTCCATAGTCTCTGTTTCTTTGTGGCTATTGCTCAGTTGTTGTTTCAATCTTCAACAGACCACAAACATCCCTTATTCATGGCTTCTTTCTTCATCTGCAAAGCCAGTCATGGTGTATTAGTACTTTTTTGAGCAATGACAATTTTTGATCTATTACCCAGATTCATCACTCTGCTGCTTTTCATTTGAAAAATAATTGTACTGCCTTAAGTTTATATATTTTAGATCTTACTCTAGAATTATTGAACTGTAATCTGTATTCTAACAAGATTCTCATTTCATTTCTATACACTGGTGTAATGGAGGCTTGGTATATTTTTCTTGTTATTTTTCTGAAAATATATTATTCTCTATTTTAGAAAAGCCAATTCCATCAAAGTGGTTGACTTCACTATTTCTAGCATATATAGTTTAGATGAGCCTGGGTGAATATTCCTGACTCTTATCAATAATTTGAAATTTTATCTACAATATATTTTTCAATGTAACATAATCACAGGTTCTAGGGATTAGGAATGAATATTTTGAGAACATGTTTCTCTCTTATTATTAGTTGAAATTATACTAGGCAAGGAGGACAATATTATAGATAGTTTTATAGATATATATATACACAATTATAGATAGTTTGATAGATACAGGCTTTAAAAAGCCTGATTCATTTAGCCCAATTCACAAAGCAAATATAACACAGAGCTTGGAGAGTGATTATAATGGTTTTCTATTTTGAGTAATTATTTATTCTCAATAAACATTTTAAAGGTATTGTGGAAAGAATATCTACAAAATTTTGGTAGTGAGAAATCCTACAGTTAGTTCAAAAACCAGAAAATGGCATTGGTTGGAAGGAACTGAAAAAGAAGCTATAAAGGTAAGTAGAATTACCATGAACATTTTAATTTAATTCTATTTTAGGTTTCTTTGGCGGGACACGCCCAGTAGTTCCCATGGCATATGTTTGGCTCTGTGCTCAGGGATCACTCCTGGTGAACTTGAGAGACCTTAATAGGTATAAGGAATCTAACTAGGGTCTGCCACTTGCCAGGACAACACCCTACCTAATATACTATTCTCCAGCCTCTGTGAAAGTATTTTAAACCTTACCTCTTGCCTTCCATGGTAGAGAAGGCTGAAGCATTTGAGCTTGGTTTGATCTAATTCAATAGATATTTAATAAAAAAGTAAACTGTGAAGGTTTAGTATACGAGTGCTGAGTTAGTAACTGTGGTGATAATATTCATGGTACTGGTTAGATATTTTGTGGGTTGAAAATATAAAAAATTTCACTACAGATAATCTTTTAAATTTATGTCAGATCTCTTGGTTGTGTGGAGGAAAAACGCCAATTTAAGTTCAACCCTCAACCAAAATGAAGAATCTACTGATTCATATTACCAACCATCAGCAAAACTGGACCTTGGAGTTCCAATGATATTACTAGGTGTGTATTTGTTTTCATATCTAATTTCTGATCTCCTATATTTGGAATTATTTTAGAGTTTTCTTTTATGTTACATCAAAGTTAGCAGTACGTCTTGGCAGGGCAAGGGGTGGGTTGCTTGAAATTTTTAGCTAAAGATTCTAGGGAAAAGGTAATTTCCTATCTCTCAGCATGCATATGACTATGAAAGACTTCTAATTGGTCTTGCTTACTAATGTGACACACATACCAATAACTCAATAATCATCTAAATTGTTTTACATTATGTGTGCTAGAAATAGTGAAGTTAACTCTTTGATGAAATTGGCTTTTCTGAAATAGAGAATAATATATTTTCTGCAACATAAGTTAATGAATAACAGGCAAATATACCAGGCCTCCATTACACCAGTGTATAGAAATGAAATGTGAATCTTGTTAAAATACAGACAATTCAATAATACTATGTTAAGATCTAAAATTCTCCATATTAAACAGCTCCCTGGTAATGGTTTTGTTTCTTGTGTATGAACCACATTTTGAATTGTAAGCCAATATTCTACTGAGGAAGACAAGCAGAGCATGTAGAAAGACAACCATGAGGTTGAAAAATGCATACTGTGAATCAACATGATGACATATGAAAAGAGGTAGTGTCAAAGAACTTATAAAGAGCAGACTTCAAAGAAGAGAAAATTCCCTTTAGGTTGGGCCAACATTTCTAACTATGTTTTACAAACTAACCTGGGAACTTTTCAAAAATCCCATATATTCAAAACTGTTCAGAGTACTACAGCAATTTTTGAGTTGATGTCCCTGTGTTGTCATGTAGTGAGATTCAAAAGCAATGATAAATTAAACTTCTGGCATCTAGGAAAATGTATCAAGGCAGAAGAATTAGTTGTACAATAGTTATCTCATTCATCATAACCATGCTTTCATTATAATAAGAGAAAAAAGAAATAAGATTGCCCTTGAGGAATTGTAAAAATTATCACATTGTCCTGGGAGTACAAGAATTTTAAACAAGCACTGAGAAGAGGGGTTGGGGACTATAGATCAAATTAGAGGTGACATAGAAATAGTGATTGTATGTCTGGGGAACATTCTCTGAGTATTCAAGCCTATTCCACTGATCTGAGGGCTTGTCTTTATTCCAATACCGTGCTGTTTTGATAACATTGCTTTGTAGTACAGTTTAAAGTTGGGGAAAGTAATTCCTCCCATATTCTTTTTCCCAATGATTGCTTTAGCTATTCTAGGGTGTTTATTGTTCCAAATGAATTTCAAAAGTGCCTGATCCACTTCTTTGAAGAATGTCATGGGTATCTTTTGAGGGATCATATTAAATCTGTACAATGCTTTGGGGAGTATTGCCATTTTAATGATGTTAATCCTGCCAATCCATGAGCAGGGTGTGTGCTTCCATTTCTGCGTGTCCTCTCTTATTTCTTGGAGCAGAGATTTATAGTTTTCTTTGTATAGGTCCTTCACATATTTAGTCAAGTTGATTCCAAGATATTTGAGTTTGTGTGGCACTATTGTGAATGTGGTTGTTTTCTTAATGTCCATTTCTTCCTTATTACTATTGGTATATAGAAAGGCCATTGATTTTTGTGTGTTAATTTTGTAGCCTGCCACCTTACTATATGAGTCTATTGTTTCTAGAAGCTTTTTGGTAGAGACTTTAGGATTTCCTAGGTAAAGTATCATGTCATCTGCAAACAGCGAGAGCTTGACTTCTTCCTTTCTTATCTGGATTTCCTTGATATCTTTTTCTTGCCTAATCGCTATAGCAAGTACTTCCAGTGCTATGTTGAATAGGAGTGGTGAGAGAGGACAGCCTTGTCTTGTGCCAGAATTTAGAGGAAAGGCTTTCAGTTTTTCTCCATTGAGGACAATATTTCCTCTGGCTTGTGGTAGATGGCCTTAACTATATTGAGAAAGGTTCCTTCCATTCCCATCTTGCTGAGAGTTTTTTTTTTTTTTAAGAATGGGTGTTGGACCTTATCAAATGCTTTCTCTGCGTCTATTGATATGATCATGTGATTTCTATTTTTCTTGTTGTTGATGTTGTGTATTATGTTGATAGATTTACGGATGTTAAACCATCCTTGCATTCCTGGGATGAAAACTACTTGATCGTTGTGGACGATCTTCTTAATGAGGCATTGAATCCTATTTGCCAGGATTAAAGAGAAAAGAGCTGGAAGTTACAGCTCACCGCATGAAGCTCACTGCAAACAGGGATGAGTTTAGTTAGAGAAATAACTATGTTTTGAACTATCCTAATAATGAGAATGTACGAGGGAAATAGAAAGCCTGTCTAGAGTACAGGCGGGAGTTGGGTGGGGAGGAGGGAGCTTTGGGACATTGGTGATGGGAATGTTGCACTGGTGATGGGTGGTGTTCTCTACATGACTGAAACCCAAACACAATCATGTATGTAATAAAGTTGTTTAAATAAAAAAATAAAAAAAAGAAATAGTGAAGGAAGTTTCTGGGCCCCTTGGTGGTGGTGGAGTGTAGTAACATTGTACATTGATACCATAAGATGTAACATGGAATCCTTCCTTCCTTTGTTTCTTCCTTCCTTCCTCCCTCCCTTTCTTCTCTCCCTTTCTTCCTTCCCTCCCTTCCTTTCTGCCTCCCTTCCTTCTTCCTTCCCTCTATCTCTCTTCCCTTCCTTCCTCTTTCCCTCCCTCCCTACCTCCCTCCGTCCCATCCTTCCTTCCTCCCTCCCTTCTTTCCTCCCTTCATTTCTTCCTATCTTCTTTCATTATAGTTTTTGTTTACATTTTTCAATATTTTTTCACATATCTGGAAGAAATGCACTATGATCAAGTATGTCAAATATATGTTGCATTTTCTTTAAATAAAATTTAAAAATGAGCTACTGAGGCCCATGAGAGATGACTCTAAAGGATGTAACACATGCCTTATATAAATGAAATCCGAGGATTTATTCCTAGGTGCTTCATGACCCATGATATGGATATTCAGGATGCCCTGGAAATCCCCAGAACTAAGGATCTGAGCAGCAACACTATATCATTATGCCTTAACTCCAATTATCTAATCTATCCATTGGCATAGCTGGGAATAGAATGATTTAGAGTAGCCACTATCGTCAGGATCCCTTCATTGGAGGGACAGACTATAGTTTAACAATAAACTATGAGCAATATTGGTCCACAGACCATAGTTTGAGGATTCTCGACTGAGACTGAGAGGAAGAGGGGTGTTGGACAGTGTGGTGCATGTTCCACACGTGTACACTGCGGTCTGGGAGGATTTTGCTGCTAAGCAGGATAGGCAACAGCAGCAAACATCCAGTGGGCCAGATAAATATCTTTAGTGGGCAGCATGTGACTCCCAGGTCATATTTTGAGGATGCCTGCCCTAAAGCATTGCCTAAGAGCAGTACCACTATCACCATGAATCCCTCATCCAACTTTCTCAATAAACGGCGAACTTCCTACTTGACAGCAAATGATGATAGCTTTTATGTTATTTTATTTTGTTTTGTTTTGATTTTTGGGGTAGCGAGGGCAACACTCAATGACTTTGAATAGCTATTTGTGGCTCTCTGCACATAAGTGGCCCCTAATGGTATTCAGGAGAAGACATATAGTGTGTATATATATATTTATATACAGTGTATATATACATATCAATATATGTATATATGTATGTATATACACATACATGTATAGACACACATAACACACATAATATATACATATGTATTAATATGTGTATATAATATATGTATGTATATATTAATATATATGTATATACCCATTGTATATACAATGATTTGTAAAATTTGTATAATTTATTATAAGATTACACATGGCTAACAAATTCATTGAAAGACATGACAATAACATACAAAATGATCATACACATACATATTCCAATTAATTTAGAAAACTTTTAAAAAGACAACACTTCTCAAGTTTGAGAACAGTATAAGCAAAAGATATCTAAAATTCTCAAAGAAAAGGAAGACTTTCAATTCATCCTTTCATTCTAAAATATAAATATATAAGGGCCACATGGTCTTCATATCTTTACCATACATACAACACATTGAATATACTTACTACTGTGAAAACCCAGCTTTATTCTCTGAAATCTAACATTATAAGGATATGCAAAAATGGTGAATCAATTCCTTTCTGGTCATTAATAGTTTTGTGAAGCATTTTGTTTTAGAATTTATATAATTATTTATTCATAAAAGTGTCAGTTTTTAGCTCACAGTTGGCTTAATGCTATTTGTAATGATAATAATATGTAAATATGTAAACATCAGAAATTAATAGGTAGAAGTTAAAATAATTACCACAGAAATTTAAAGATCATGTATACAATGAATAATTTTATAACACTGATTCAGAGAACCTAGGAGATGTGGATGAATTCCTAGACTCTTAAAACCTAACTTTGAGTGAGAAAAGGATGGAAAAATTTAAATAAATCAATTATAAAGAAACTTCAATAGTATTTAAAAATTTCCCACAATTCACAGGCCAGATAATTTAATTAGTGCATTCTACCACACCTTCAAAAATAAGTTATTGGATTCTCAATATCATATTTTTTGTAAATTAATTCTTAAATTGAATCATCATGAGATACATAGTGAGTCATGGTTGAATTTCAGTCGTACAATGTCCAACACCTTTCATCAGTGCACATTTACCACCATCAATGTACCCAGTTTTCTTCCTGTCCTCTCTCCTACCTGCCTACTCTATGGCAAACATCTCTCTCTTTCACTCTCTCTCTCTCTCTCTCTCTCACTCTCTCTCTATCTCTTCTCTCTCTCATATACACACAGACACACTTTGTAATTTTCTTTTAGAAATTGTTGTTTGTAATGTTGTTAATGAAAGAGTATGACACATCAGTATCATATCTTAAAATTAAAATAAGCAGAAGAAAGTTCTTCCAAAAATATTTACAATACTAATATCATGATATCAAAACATACCGGGGCATCACCAAAAATAAATCCATGGAACAATACCAATTATTAACAGATGCATTGTTTAGTTGTCAACAAAACCTTAGTAAACAAAATGCAACAATAAATTCAAACGATCATACATGAGATTTAATACAGGAATGAAAAATGGTTCAGATATGCAAATAAATGAATGTGCTACACTATATAAATAAAAGGAATTATAAAAGTGTGTTATCATTTAATGTACAGACAAAGGTTTCAAAGGAGTCAATGTTTGTGAAAAATGATCTCAACATAATGCGTATAGAAAGAACATTTCACAACATAGTCAAGGCAATATAATTCATCAAGACATTATTGACCCATGGAAAACAAATGTTCATAACCACTAATTAGGGAAATGCAAATCATAGTAACCATGGGATATAACCTCCCACCTGTAAGAATGGCCTACATTAAAATAGCCAAAACAAGTGATTTTATGAGAGTTGAATAAAAGATAACTTCATACTCTGTTAAGAATATAAATAGTATCAACCTCTATGAAAAACAGCATGACAATTTCTCAAAATGAAAAATAATGTATCTTTGATACAAGTCATCCTTTGCATCCTAGGTATATATATATATGTATATATATATATATATAAAGGACATAAAAAACAGTAATCTGTAAATGTATTTTCACACCTACGTTGATTGCAGTGTAGTTTACAATAATCAAGATTTAGTAGTGTACTACAGAAGCATGTATTAAATAGTCAAGATTTAGAATCATCCTAAGTGCCCAAGACAGATAAATAGATAAAAAGATGTGAAATGTATACACAATGTATACACAACTCAGTTGTTAGAAAAGATAAAATCTTATCCTTTGCAATAATACAAAGAAACAAAGCTAGGAACAAAGTCATGAAACCAGCTCTTGAGGACTTGGAATACAGAGTAGAGGTAGCAAAGGGATATTAGTAGATTGGCTGATTTTTTTTTTCCCTCCCAGTGGGAATGGAGTCCAAATTACAATGGTGAAAAGAAATAGGTATTTTAGTGGAAGATGCAGTAAGGTAGCATATTTTAAAGACATGTGAATTTGAACCCCTATAACATACGTAGGCTTGTAAGCTGTTGCCTTAATAAAAGAACACATTTAAAAAAAATGTAGTGCCCAGAAGGATACAGTGAGTAGAGCATTTGTCTTGAATGTGTCTCACCCAGGTTTGACCCTTGACATCCAGAATTGTACTGGAAGCCTTCCAGGAGTGATCCCTGAGCTCAGAGTCAGAAGTAAACCTTAAGTTCTGGGAGGTGTAACCAGTCCCTCAAAAAAGAAATATTAGAATGCTGTAATTCTAACTAGTCCAGAAAGATAGTCCAAAGGATAAGGCTTGTGCTCAACTCACACAGATCCAAATTCATGTATCACATTTGACTACCTGAGCACCTCCAAGAGTAATATTTTAGAACAGGTCTAGGAGGAAGCTTTAGAACACTGCTTGGTGTGTCCTAAAAACGACAATAACAAAATACTGAAAATCATAAAATGTTCTAATTCTATACATATTTCTTGACAGTACTAATCAAAGCTTTTTGAGTTCTATTTATTTTTGTTTGTTTTGTTTTGGGGGCACACGCAGAGGTGCTCAGGTGTTACTCCTGCTCTGCACTCAGAAATAGCTCCTGACAGGCTCATGGGATGTCGGGAATCAAACCAGGGTCCATCTTGATTTGGCAGCATGCTGTGCTATCACTCTGGCTCTGCTTTATGAGTTCTTAATAGATTTTAAGACTAATAGATGTCCTGATAAAAATAGAGACTCTCAGACTTACCAGAAAAATCTGAGGTTGCTAGTTTTATATTATTCTTTCATTAGAAAGTGTTGTTTTTTTAATAATCAAAAGTTTTGAATATCATTTGACCAGGTCAAATGAATAAACATCTATTATCTAATTGAGTTAATTAATCTTCTGAATGTTATATAAATTATATGTGGAATAAACTTCTATGTTTAGAATCTTTCAGACAAAATGCAAATCTTTCCCTCTCAAAAGGCTCAAAAGTGATATCTTTAAGGAAATATATTAGGTCTTGTTTCAATAGTATCGAGTTGATTAGGGTATTCAAGATTTGGCCCATTATGTTAAATGTAATTTCAAGAATAAAATGGTAAGTGCAAGTCTCACATTTCTATACTGAAAGCTATTTGACAGGGTTTCCTTTTTGGTATAATTTTTTTGTATATATTTTCGAAATGTTAACATACTTAAATTAGCTCTTTGGAGTCTGAAGTTCTCACTTTGGGGTACTTTGCCTTTCCTTCTAATGCTGAATTAAAGGTTGAGTCATTAGTAAATTGACTGATACATATATTCCAACCAAGATTGCCATATCAGTATAATATTATAAAGCTCCTTTTATGAATAGCCATAAATCGTTTACCTAAAATAATATCATGCTACATTTTAATATTAAAATCATGTTTTAAATTCTTCTACAGTGGATAAAAATTGTTCTTTAAAAATCTAGTTGAATAATTCTTTGTGGCTTTATTTTTCTCCTACACTACTACAATCTTAGTGAAGTCTGGGTCTATAAAATAATTTTAGAAGATCAAGTAGGACAACCTATTTTCATAACTGATTTTTTATTTTTACACAGAGATGATCTTGTACAGACTTGGTATAGGGCTCCAAATAAAATGATAGTAAGAGAGTAGGGGGGGTAACTATAAAAGGACCATGTTAGTGAATGGTCCCCCTTTTATGCCTGTATTCATGTGATAGAGTAAAATATCTAAAGGAAAGGGGCAGACAAAAAATAGTGAGTGAAATTTGACAACTCTTAGCATAACATATCATAAACATAGAGCACTCAGATCACTTTGCAAAATATGTGCTACTTTGCATGGACTCTATTACTGGAAAAGGACAGGTTAATAAGGAGTGACCAGATTTAACATGTGATTCTATTTTCTAAAAATTTAAAGAAACAGTCATCTGCCAATACTTTCAAAACAGCCATCTTTAATTAAATATACAAAATTTAAAAATTAATAAAAAATAAGGTATAGGTACAATGCATAGGTCACCTTGGGTTAGATTCCCAGCATCCCATATTGTCCCAAAAAAAATTACCAGAAGTAGTCCTGAGTTCAGAGATAATAGTTATTAACCACTGAGGACCACCACTTGTGGCCCCAAAACAAACAAAAAGAAAATTAGGAAAAACAGGGCTATTTTGATTATTACCTAAAATCATAGCTTCAATTTTTGTAAATAATTCAACATCATAATGTATGTGACCAACCAAAAGGGTTTCAAGTATTTGACCTTCAAGTCTAAGGAAATGGAATAATATTTATGTCTTTTTCGTTGATGAGTACTTTTATGTTACACGTGTTTTAGGGAAGGTGCCAGAAGAAAACTTTATCTTCTACTCATCTTAATGTTTTTATTTCTTTCTAGTAACAAGATCCAAGAGAGAGAAATAAGATGAGTCTTCTTGAATAGGGAAAAGAGTGATTTCATTAAGACTTTTATGGTATACTCTACGTAGTTCCATTTCTTTTGTTCTTTCTTCAGAGTAAAAGGGAAAATCTATTTCTCTCCCTTCTAAAAGTTCTTTCCATCTTTTAAAATAGGTTCCTTATTATTTATATCTCTGTTCTCTTCAGAAAAAAATAACTCCTACTCCATGGATGTTTCCTCAAGAATCTCTTTTCTCCTATTTTAATGGTTTTCATATGGACCTGTAATTGGGCTCCATGTTTCTCATAATATGGTCATTCTGGCACAAATTAATTTCATAAAAGCTCAGTTAAACAAGTACATATATTATTTGCAGTTACTATGTCATTTTTTAATGCATTACCTAAACATAGAACTGCATTTCTACTAACTGGCATATTGCTTTAGAAAATCTGAAGTTCCTATCATCATTACTTTTAAAAGCCTATTTTTGGGTTTATTGTTTTATTGTGGTGGTATTTTAGGGGTCAATTTTCACACCTTTTCAAAAACTATGTTAATACGTTACTTCAACACTTAATTTTCAATATACCTGCACCACAGTTTATTGAGTCACGCTACCATCTATACTCTTAGCCCTTACCACATTTGTAATGTCCCTTCTGTTGATGGTCTAAATCAGGGGTCTCAAACTCAATTTACCTGGGGGCCGCAGGAGGCAAAGTCGGGGTGAGGCAGGGCCGCATAAGAGATTTCGCTTACCGAATATTCGCGATAAAAAAAATCGCATTAGTAAGAAAAAAAATCGCAAAAAATCGCATCAAACATGTGCATACCCTGAACGGAACTGCTCGAGGTATGCGAATGTTTAATGTGATTTTTTTCTTACTAATGCGATTTTTATTGCGATTTTTCGGTAAGCGAATAATCGCGAATACTGCGATATTTGAAGGCTGGCCGTGGGCCACAAAATGTTGTATGGAGGGCCGCGAGTTTGAGACCCCTTGTCTAAATGTTTCTTGTCATTTAGCTTTGCCTATTCCCTTTCTTTCTTACTTTATAGACCACATATAAGAGAGATCACCTGGTATCACATTTTCTTTATGCACTCTAGGGCACATGGGATGTTTTTATAGTTGACTATTGTCAAGAGTAATGCAATAGATGTGTAAGGTATCTTTTGTGATTCATATTTTTATGTTTTTCAGATTGATAGATGTCCAAGAAGTTGACTTTCTGTATCATATAGTAAATCTGTTTTAACACTTTGAGAACTGATATTCTATGATAATAAGATACTGAGAATTTTTTCTTGTACATTATTATTCAATGCCAGTCATTTCTTTTAAGGGTTCTCTTCCCATAACCTAACCCCAGGAGAATAGTTCTGAAGTGGGGTCTCTGTGAGAATTAATAATCCAAGATACTAATATGATTGAAAAGCATGGAGATGGGTTGGTGGCTTTCAGTTTCAGATCTGGTAGCTTGCCAAGCTGGTCTCTTTGACCAGCTCTTTCCACATTGGCATGGGGGAGGATCCAGTGACAGAAAAAAGTACCTATCTTGAGCTAATCATGTTAGTGGGTCTTTCACATGTAAAAAGAGGTGGGTGAAAGGGAAAGAGGGAGCTGGGGAAAGTCTTTATTTTGGGTAAAATAGGGTGTAATCCAACAATTTCTGATCATTAAATAATTTGAGACATAAAATTTGTGACTTTCATAGTCCTGACTTTTTTTATATAAATTTTTTATTGAGACCATTGTGAATTACAAGTGATTCATAGTTGGATTTCAGGCATACAGTGATAGTAAATTAGGGCCATTTCTACCATCAGTGTTGGCCTCTCTCTACCAGAGTTTACAGCATGTATCCCATACTTCCACCCTTAGCCCCCTGGCCTACCAGTATAACAGGTCCATTTTAAGTTTAGATACTTATAGTTTGGGTCTCTTGATTCTATTTTTGTTGACTTTAGCCTTTTACTTTTGACCTTTTTTTAGTTTTGACCTTTTTTTCATTCCATCAATGCACCTGAGACAATGTCTTATGACTTTTACTGTTAAATTTTATTCTGTATAATTTCTTTTCTGTTTATTTTTCTCTATATTCAGAATGCTGAAATTTTAACCCTAATATTTAGATAGTGCCTAATAAATAAAAGATGTTTAAGATACGTTTACTGAATAAAAGGTTCCATATATAATTCAAGCAATATGTTTGGCAAATTATTTTAATTGAATGCAACACAACTTCTGGTAACTTTTTTAAACCTGACTGAACTTTTGGATTTTAACTGGAGAAAGAAATGTTTCTAAGTCTTGGCTCTTTCTTATTAGATACATTATTTGAATAAATTATTTAAATTTTCTAAGTGTGATTCAATTCCATAAAATGTACATAAGAATATTGAATTATTGTAGAGCTTATATGAAATGTTGCATCCTAAAGTGTGCTTGATTCAAATGAGTTTCCTCCAGAGAAAAATATAAAAGGTTCAAATTGAAGAACACTATATCAGAAAAATTTCAAGATGGGTATTTTCAAATCTCATCTTTTCAGTTCTAAGTGGTATTATTCTTGATATTATTTGTGAACTGTAACAAAGCATGTTCATGAATTCAATCTTTATGCATCATTTTCTTATGTTATTTCACAATGCTCAATAAAATGCATAACATAAATAATTAGTTCTAGTAAAATACTACATAATGTAAGTTTTCAATATTAGCAATAGCATCACTTTTATCTTTTTTATTATTTTCATGAGATAAAAATCTATGTGGAAAATATAGCTTACTCATGCAAAAATAAGAGTAAATTAATGACTGTTACTTAAGTATATTAATGAAGAGTCCAATAATTTAGCATTCCAAAATTGAAATAAACAGCGTTTAAAGTGCTTGCAATGAATTAAACAAGTTTGATCCTCAGTGATACATATGCCCCCAAGTACTACCAAGAGTAGCGCCTATGCACCAGTAATTGTGCCCCTCCCTAATTATATATCTTTTTAGGAAAAGAAACTGGCTTTAGACAGAACATGTGCTAAAGAAAGTGCTCGGCAAGTGTCTCTGACTAGTTATATTGTTTAGTGGTGGTAGACAAATTTACCTATCACAGGAAAAAAAAAAAAGACAGCAAAGGATTAAGATTCTTTTCAAGAGACCGGAGAGATAGCACGGAGGTAAGGCATTTGGCTTTCATGCAGAAGGTTATTTGTTCGAATCCCAGCATCCCAGATGGTTCCCTGAGCCTGCCAGGAGCGATTTCTGAGCATGGAGCCAGGAGGAACCCCTGAGCACTGCAGGGTGTAACCCAAATACCAATAAATAAATAAATATATAAGTAAATAAATACAAGATTCTTTACAAGATTAAGTATTGAAGTCAGTATGAAACTATGGCAAACTTTTAGAATTGTAAAAAAAAAAAGTAAGTGGGATGGCAGCACAAAAGATTTCACAACAAAATGAAAATATACCAGTAGGCTTCATGGATGCTAAACTTCACATTTATAAGTAATCTACAATTTAATTTCTGAATTGTAAATATTATTAGAGTTTTTAAAGTGAAATTATTTTTCAGAAGGAAGGCTTCTCAGGAACAAGCTTGTAAAGATTTTATTACATTTTATCAAATTTCTTACACTTATGAATGGCATCTATTAGCACAAGTTACTTTAAGGTAATAACTCAAAGGAACAAACATGTAATGTTTGATTAACACTATTTTTATCTATGAGATTACTACTGCCATTATTTCTACTAAAACTTCTATATAGGTATTGCAAACTTTAACAGAAATATAACTGGATTTGCTACAATAGGATTATCATTTAGGGTTTTAATGTAATTCATTGAATAAATGTACATATTTGTCTATATAATAAATTTAAATATAGTAAATTTATATTATTTTAATATATTAAATATATTTTATTTATGCAAATAAATGTTCACTTAAATATGTCAATTTTAAAATATTTAATTAATAGCTTATAGCATATTATATAATGATATATCACATATATTATAAGTAAATACTATATATTGCCACAATTATTAATGATTAATTATTTGATAATTATTCATCTATTTTAAGTATATTTAAATAAATATTTAGATAAATATGTTGGATATATTTTAATATATTAAGTTTTATATAATGTATTAAAATTCATATATAAATCTATTTCCTTTGTATGTATTAAATATATTATTCTAAAATTAATTAGCTAACAAGTTAAAATGAATAGATTTTAAATTTATTTTATCTGTATTTATTATTACCATATTTTTGTCATACAAGACAACTTTTTTTTTATTAATGTCTTTATTTATACAATTTGGTTAAAAACATGATTGTAGATGGTTTCAGTCATAAAAGAACACCCCCCTTCACCAATGCAACATTTCCATCATCAATGCCCCAAATCTTCCACCTTTCTACCCCCCACCTGTATTTGAGACAAGCTTTCTAATTCCCTCATTCATTCACATTGTTATGTTAGTTGTCAGTGTAGTTACTTCTCTAACTGCGCTCACCACTCTTTGTAGTGAGCTTTATATCCTGAGCTGGATCTTCAGGCCCTCCTCTCTATTATCTCTGAGAATTATTACAAAAATGACTTTTTTAAAAAAACCTATAGATGAGTGACAGTATTCTGTGTCTATCTCCCTCTGACTTATTTTACTCAGCATAATAGATTCCATGTACATCCATGTATAGAAAAATGTTATGTCTTCATCTCACCTCATGGCTGCATAATATTCCATTATGTAGATGTACCACAGTTTCTTTAGCCATCCATCTGTTGAAGGGCATCTTGGTTGTTTCCAAAGTCTGGCTATTGTAAATAGAGCTGTAATGAATATTGGTGTGAGGAAGGGATTTTTGAATTGTATTTTTGTGTTCCTAGGGTATATCCCTAGGAGTGGTAAAGCTGGATCATACGAAAACTCAATTTACAGTTTTTTGAGGAACCACCATATTGTTTTTCATAAAGGCTGGACTAGATGGCATTCCCACCAGCAGTGAATGAGAGTTCCTTTCTCTCCACATTCCCGCCAGTACCTATTGTTCTTGTTCTTTGTGATATGTGCCAGTCTCTGTGGTGTGAGATGATACCTCATTGTTTTTATGATTTGCATCTCCCTGATAATTAGTGATGTGGAGCATTTTTTTCATATGTCTTTTGGCCATTTGTATTTCTTCTTTGACAACGTGTTCATTTCTTCTCCCCATTTTTGGATGAGATTAGATATTTTTTTTCTTGTAAAGTTCTGTCAGTGCCTTGTATATTTTGAATATAAGCCCCTTACCTTATGGGTATTGGGTGAATAATCTCTCCCATTCAGTGGGTGGCTCTTGTATCCTAGGCTTTATTTCCTTTGAGGTGCAGAAATTTCTCAGCTTAATATATTCCCATCTGTTTATCTCTGCTTTCACTTGTTTGAAGAGTGCAGTTTCCTCCTTGAAGATACCTTTAGTCTCAATGTCAGGGAATGTTTTACCTACGTGTTGTTCTATATACCTTATGGTTTCAGGTCTGATATCAAGGTCCAATCCATTTGGATTTTACCTTTGTACGTAGTGTTAGCTGGGCATCTGAGTTCACTTTTTGCAAGTGGCTAACCAGTTGTGCCAACACAACTTTTGAAGAGGTTTTCCTTGCTTCATTTAGGATTTCTTGCCCCTTTATCAAAAATTAAATGATTATATGTCTCGGGAACATTCTTTGAGTACTCAAACCTATTCCACTGATCTGAGGATCTGTCTTTATTCCAATACCATGCTGTTTTCATTAACTATTGCTTTGTAATACAGTTTAAAATTGGGGAAAGTAATGCTTCCCATATTTCTTTACCCAAGGAGTGCTTTAGCTATTCGTGGATGTTTATTGTTCCAAATGAATTACAGAAATGTTTGATTCACTTCTTTGAAGAATGATAAGATGAATTTTTCACCATGAAAAACTTCTTAAAAATTGGGGGTCATCTTATACCTGGTATACAGCAAATTTACTCCAGTTTCAGGAATAAGTGACCCAACCCCCTCTTACCTCATCCCATTCAGCTAGCATGCATCATCACTCAGTCCTCTGCCTGTCCTCATTTATCTTTCAGGGCACTCAGAGGAGCTGAATTACTGAGCGCCACATCCCATTCAGCTGCCGATTGTCATCACTGGTATGCAGCTTTCTGGTGCTCAATATATTTTAACAGAAAAAGGAGGGGGTAGTCTTATATGTGCAGTCGTCTTATATGCCGGATATATGGTAATTTAAATGAATAAATATAAATTATTAAATAATATAATTTTCTGTGGAGAAGTTTAGTGCTTGAATAAGTGATTGTCTGCCTTTTATCTTTCCTATCTCATTTCCCAGAGATTATTTAGTGTATGCTTTGCTCAGTCTACGAAGTCTACTGCCATTTTTTTTTTTTGGTTTTTGGGCCACCCAGTGATGCTCAGGGGTTACTCCTGGATATGTGCTCAGAAATTGCTCCTGACTTGGGGACCATATGGGATGCCAGGGGATCAAACCATGGTTCGCCCTAGGTTAGTGCTTTACCTCTTGGGCCACCGCTCTGGCTACTTTTAAGGCTAGGTGTTTTGAGGAATTGAGTCATACTCAGCAGTTATTGGAAGCTATTTCTCACTCTGAGGTCTTGAATAACTCTTGGGTTATGCTCAGGTACCCAAATGTGGTGTGTCAGGGGTTTGAACCCGCATTAACTGCATACAAGACAATTGCCTAATCTCCTGTAACATCTCTCTGACCCAAATGAATACAAGTTTATTACAGACTTTTCAGTAGAATACAGCTCATACATAGGTAAATTAGCAGGTAAAAGCTTTTGGATAGTATCCATTCTAGTGGGAATACAACACTAATTGAAATCATGATTAGGAGATGTATGTTGAATACCTGTTAGGTATAGAAAGAATACAGAATACAGTGAGAGGTATGACTTCTCTGTTGTCCTTTTCTCTATATCCAGAAGGATTTTGTTCTATTTTATCTTCTTTGAGCATTATAGCTCTGCCTCTTTATTTTAATAGACTTTTTAATTATCTCATGATTCCTATTTTGTAATTCATTTCTTCTGTAGTGTTTTTCTTATATGTGTAAAATCAATCTGATTCCAGCAATAATATATCCCAGAATTCTGTCGTAGGTTTCAGCAGATAGAAAGTGTCATTAAAATGGAATGACTGGACTCTCAGGGAGAGTCAGCATCAGGTAGACAAGCTTGCAATATATTATCTAAGGTTGAAATGGTGTGTCTATATTTAGGCTGAATTCATTTGCTGATAAAACTAAAGTCAACACAGGCAGGGAGCAGAGAAGAGTAATGAATCAAGCAGACACTCAAATGTACTTTCACTTAAAAATTACAAATTAAGCATTACTCTATATAAATATGAATGGCTTTACATGATATCATGATATATCATTTTATGTTGTTGGGAATAAATTTACTAATGCCATATAAGTATTGCTTTCACATGGCAAAGAACTTTGGATACTTACATCCATTTTATTAGAATAGAGCTTCTAGGGTAAAAATTGAATTTAAAAATATGAAGATCATAATGACATATGTACAGTACTGCCTTACTGCCAATTCAGCAACATTGAACTAGCAGCCATGATGTATTTCTTCTATTTGAATTTCTTCCTTTGCCTCCTTTGCTATTCTTATTCTCTGCCCCCCAAAAAACTTATTTCTTTAATTTCTGATAATTTAGTAGAAAGTAAAAGGAGTACATGTTTCCACTTTAATTTTTATATTCAGCAAACCTATTTTTCTACCTTCTGGTCCACGATAGTGTATCATCTTGGAGGCTCCTGAATATATCTTCTGCCACAGACATAATGATTCTCAAATTCAATCCCAATTGTCTCTGAAAGAAATACAGAAATGAGCCAGGTAACTCAAAATACATCAGACAAATAATAAATATGCACATTGAAATGGGAAATGTGTATAAAAGGCTCATCACATACTTTTGCCATAAATCAACCTCTTCCTATAATAAAAAGTAATTCTGAATAAATTTCTACCCCCAGCTTCTGCCTGAGGATTGAAATGTACCCACACCTGTTTCCTCAATTTTTAAAGTTCCCACAGAGGAATGGATTCACCCCTGCAACATAACTACCTAACTTTGGCTCAGAAAGGCAACAGAATTTGCAGCAACAATATACAATTTGCTTCCAATACAAAAACAAAACTAAATTCTGTTATTTACAACTCAGAAGAAATGTTGCTGTAAGTATCTTCCCCAGGGCTCAATAAAGAGGGAACAAAAATTCCTACTTCCCAGTTTTTCCATGAAAAATGTTTATTTGCTTGCATTTGCTGGGACTGGTGCCTCAAGGTCAGGCATTTAGTAGACATCTAGGATCTTTCTAGATATTCCTGGTTCCGTAGCTACCAAGGAATTTAGAAGAAACCTCTGCTTGCCTGCTTCCTCCAACAGAAATGATTATTATCTCCAGGAAAAATATTTGTATGTATTTCTCCACCCCAGTTTCAACAACTGCCACCCAAGGAACCAGTTCCAATATACAACCAGCTTTGCATACATGAATGTCACAGAATTATTGCAAAGAGAGAAAAATCCCTGTAATATATAGGAGCATTCTTTCCCTACTGACATGTGAGTCAAGTTTCGAGGGAACAACCTAAAACATGTATCTCACAATTTATTTCTTTTTTTTACAGTATTAAACAATTACTTTATTAAACACCATAGATATCAGAGTGTTCATAATACATTTGTTGCTTTTTCCATAGTTAAAGTCATATAATATACAATACCCTTTACCAGTGCATATTTCCCACCACTGATGTCTTCATTTCCCTCCCATCCTCCTTTATGCCCTTTCCCCTGCCTGTCTCTGGGACATGCATTTTTTTCTTTTCTCTCTTCTCCTCTACTCCCCTACTATCTCCTCTCCTCCTCTCCTTCTTCCTCCCTCACCCCCCCCCCATCCAGAATGTCTGGACTAACTTGAACTAAATTGAATCATCCAGAGGAAATAAACATAGTTTTAGAATCTCATAGCCATTCAAGACTTAATAGAACAAATAGCAAAAAACACCAACAGACATATTCAATTAAATGTTTAGAGTCAAAGGAGCACTGTAAAAACAGTGCTAGAGTGGCAATTATCGTTTGCATAGGCCCACCAAAGTATGGAGGACATGGAAAGGAAAAATATTGGCCTAAATACAAGGAGACCTTACCCCTGAAGTTTCCTGACATAAGTCCAATTCTAGGCTCCTGGCAAACTAGTTTGTCCAATCTAGGTCATTGTATGTAGTGCCAGTACAGTTTTATTTTTCACACAGTTTTTGTTGTTGGTATCATGTTTCTGTATTGAAGATTCTGAAATCTGTATATCCTACATTGAAGTCAGGATGGTGCATAGCGTCGTCTAATTTCAACTCACAATTAAGGGGCAATGCAGAAAGCCCTGTCCAGCAGTGTTTGCCTTGCAAGCAGCCGATCCAGGACCAAAGGTGGTTGGTTCGAATCCCGGTGTCCCATATGGTCCCCCGTGCCTGCCAGGAGCTATTTCTGAGCAGACAACCAGGAGTAATCCCTGAGCACCGCCGGGTGTTGCCCCCCCCCAAAAAAAAAAGATGCTCAATAGAGAACACAAAATTCTCCAGAGTGGAAAGAGTACCATAGTATACACCACAAGTTAGATATTAAATTACACATCACAAGATGCAAGAAACAGGCAACATAGTTCCTTGGACAGTACATGTGCTCTCTTCCTTTGTTCAAATCCTATTTAAGGTTTCTCCCAAGCTGCCACACCTGTGGCTTTCCATCTGGTTACAGTCTATTTTCAGAGTGATTGCCAAATAGGAAGAGTGGGGAGCAGTTTATGGTCTTCTTTGATGTTCCTTTTTTGCCCTTTGTTCCTGCTTCTCTTGGAAGGAGCTCCAACTTTCTCTGGGTCTGCAAAGGGGCTGTTAAATGCTTCCTAACAGTCTTAGGAACTGTTGGTTTTATTATTTTCCAAGAACTCATTGCTGGGAGTAGTGTAGATACGTGTCCCGTTCCCTATCTGCCTACTGTCTGCTTCAATATCATTGTAAAAATGCCATTTCCTGCACACACACACACACACACACATATACACACATGTACACACATATACAAAAATACAATTCAATCATGAAAACGGCCATCTTAGAAGACTTTGAGGGATTATGGGAAATTAAATAAACAGAGACAAGCACTGTACATAAGACAGCATTTGCAATATGAAAAATTGGCTAAACTCATAGAAATCCATTTGAATGCTATTTAATCGGGTCTTGGAGAGGAGAAATAAAGACAATATGTTGATATAAAGATTCAAATAACCATTTAGAAGATTAACATGATGAGAATCTAATGTATATTATATGTATCTAAGTGACTATAATTAATGATCTTTTTATACATGAATTATATCCACAGCTAGAAAATATTTCTATTTCTTTTGAGGAAAGATGATTAGTTGTAAAACCTCATATCAACCTTAATAATTTGTCTGACCTTTTTATATAGAAATGATATCAGTAGTTGTCACATTTGTTATATCGCTTCCAGTTTTATTTAAGTTACTATTGCTACTACCACTTTTGTTATAATGTGAAGTCTCCACAATAAAAAAGAAAATTACTTTCTACCCTCACCTGGTCATCTTAACTCAAAACAAAAATAATAGCCAGCAGTTTGGTATATATTCATCAGAGTTTTTCATTTACAGTAAATTACATTCACTTTTACCCTTGCCCTTTGCATATTATTAGTCATACAGTTCAGTGGATCTACCTTTCAAAACATATTTTGAATTCTCTATTACTTTTTGTTTCCATGCCACTTTTAGGACCCAAATTGTCATCCTCTCTTGAAATCACTTGGTAAGGGGTCACCCAACTTCCACTCTGTCTTCCCAGAAATCTATTATCTTCACAATGGCTCCACAGTGATCCTTTTAAGATGTGCTTTCTTTTTTTTTTTTTTTTTTTTTGGTTTTTGGGCCACACCCATTTGACGCTCAGGGGTTACTCCTGGCTATGCACTCAGAAGTCGCTCCTGGCTTGGGGGACCATATGGGACGCTGGGGGATCGAACCGCGGTCCATCCTAGGCTAGCGCAGGCAAGGCAGGCACCTTACCTCCAGCGCCACCGCCCGGCCCCAGATGTGCTTTCTTTTAAAGCCATTGAATGATTCTCCATTATAATTAGGTCAATATAGACATCTTTTAGTTTATAACACTCTATAGGATTGGTTGTTGTCTGTTTCTTCATTTTTCTACGTTATTTCTTTTACGCATACCAACACTATTTAAAATTTTCAAACCCTAGAAACACTTTTATTCTTCAATTTATTTATTTATTTATTTATTTATTTATTTATTTATTTATTTATTTATTTATATATATATTTATACAGATACTTTACAGAAACATTTTAGTTACAACGTGACATTGAATCAGGGGTATTCCCGCCACCAATGTTGTTCTCCCTCCACCGCTATTTCCAGCATGCATCCTATATCCCCCTTCTTTACCCCCTAGGCTGCTAGTATAAGTGGTCCCCTCTGTGTCTAGCTTGCTGTAGATTGGGTGTCGATTCTGTTGTCCTCGGCTTTGGATTTGGTGTTTAAGTCTGATCATTTTTTGTTTCTACTTAATGTTCATATGACTGTTTGGTCTTGGTACCCTCCATTATTTTTTCCTCAACTTGCAAGGCAGAACAATATGGTTCAAGTTATGTGGTTCTGTTTAAAGGAAAGAACAAAAAAATAAATTGGGGGAAATCAAATAAGCAAAACATAGGCAGAGTTCTTCTAGAAGAGGCTATAAATATCAATTTAAGAGAAGAAATGGAAAAAGGAAGTAAAACATAACACCAATACTTATTCTTCAATTTAAACACTACTTCTGATTTTTCTCCTTTCCATTTTTCTATTCTAATAATGATCTTTTTTTTGGGGGGAGGGCATATTCAGTTGTGTCAGGGGTTACTCCTGGCTCTGCACTCAGAAATCTCTCCTGGTTTAGGGGACTATATGGGACAGTGGGGGGGATCAAACTGTGCTCAGTCCTGGGTTAGTTGCGTGCAAGGCAAATGCCCTACCGCTGTGCCATCCCTCTGGACCCTAATAATGATCTTTTTAAATGATCACTCTTTCACTATCACACAATTATCAATTGTTTTTAAAAATTCATTTGTGCAATGATTTACCTAATACTGTTTCTCTTAGTAAGATATAAGGTCCATGAGACTAAGGCATAATCTATTGTATTCACTTATTGGAAGAAAAAGCATAGAAGAGCAGGAAATTTTTTCGAATGCTGAATGTATTGCTTATCTTGATTTGGATAGTGGATATGTAATTATAGATTTAATTTTATATGTATGCATGTATACAGATTTACAAAAATTTTCATTAGTGTTCTCTCTCCCTAAGATGATTTTATCTACCCATTTTCTTTCACTCTATCATCCATACTCATTTTTCAAGTTAAACATTCCTTCCTTCCTTCCTTCCTTCCTTCCTTCCTTCCTTCCTTCCTTCCTTCCTTCCTTCCTTCCTTCCTTCCTTCCTTCCATTTTTTCTTTCCTTATCAATTCACTGATCATGCATGTGCTTTTCTTAATGTTTTTATTATTTCATTAAAATTTTAATATAGTAAATTATAGATAATCATTTTAAAATTTTAATAAGTATCAGGTTGTCCTTCAAAAGTTACAACAACTTGTATTTCCCAAAATGTATATTTGGGCACTCTTTATTTTCTTATGCCCTTATAAATATCTTCCAATATAATTAAAAAATGTATTTCATGTGTTTATGTGCTTCTTTGATTATTCGTGCAAGTAGCTAGAATTTTTAACCCTTTATAATTTATGTTATTACATGAAATAAAAATTTAATTTTTCCACCTTGTTGTTCCACAGTCAATGGCACCACTTATTGAATTATCTTTCTCTTCCTCTTTAATTTATTGTGCTATTAATCCTTATAGTAGTTTTCTTTTTTAATGACCTTGATAATATAATACATTTTGGGATGTAGTAAGAAATATTTCTGAGAAATCAATTCTCATCTATTCATTTGTCTCTTAATCATTCCACCAATGCTATTCTGATTAAATTAATATAACTATTTAAAAATCCATTGTCATTAATCTTTTTTAATTGTAAAAGGGATCTGAATACTTGAAATGCTGTCTGAACTGGTTTAATCAAGCTAAAATTTTCCAAGTGAGACTTTGATTTATAATTTATGTTATGTTATTTTGGCCTGGGAAGCCAACCTTGAGATGGAGATTTAATGTTGAAAAAGAAACCAAGGGCAGGTCTAAGAAAGGACTCAACTATAAGCAGACATTTCACGACTATATACATATCTGTAAATGACAACCCTGATCTTGAATGGGGATAGACGCAGATGGTACATTCCACCATTAACTATACAATGTTTACAATAATAAATATTTATAGGAAATTATTTTCCATTTCTATCTTTTCATTATTTTATATCTTTAATAGCTTTCTTTGGACTGCAAATTTAAGGGAAAATAATGGGAAATACTGAGTAATCTCTGCAATTACTGGTAGTAAAAAAAATAGACTCGGTGGATTGGAATAATGAGCCCAAAACAACAAATTAACTTGTCAGGAATAAATGACCAACTTTTACTCAATATTAGCTGAAGGCATAATTTGGTTCTTTAAAAAAATAATTATTTCCTTTGCTTCACTTTGGTTTTTCCAAACTCATAAACTTCTCAATTTCTTTTCTACAATCCCAGGCTTGTTGTCTACCTATGCAGTGTATTTGAAATCATCTCTTATTCTCATTTTTATTCTCAGTATTAGAAAGCAAGTTTCTGCAGATACCATTTGTTAAATTGAATAGCATTATAAACTTCTATATAATGAATATGGTTTCACTTATTTCTACCTCATGGACAATTTATCATCACAATTTAAAATCAAATATGTCAGTAATTCTTAACATACGCACGTTAGTATAGAATTTACAGTTTTGATTTTTCTCAACATGCCCCTAGAATTTTGATTGTAGAGTCATTGTTGTTTGTACTACTTCTATGTGACTCTTTTTTTTTTTAATCTATAAATGTAATTATCTCTCTGCTACTCTTTGAAGACATGATTTACTATTAAGACTTACTTCAGGGGCCGGGCGGTGGCGCTAAAGGTAAGGTGCCTGCCTTGCCTGCGCTAGCCTTGGACAGACCGCGTTTCGATCCCCCGGTTTCCCATATGGTCCCCCAAGCCAAGAGCGACTTCTGAGCGCATAGCCAGGAGTAACTCCTGAGCCTTACCGGGTGTGGCCCCAAAACAAAGCAAAACAAAAAACAAAACAAACAAACAAAAAAAGACTTACTTCAAATGTTATCTAAGTGAGGTATACTTGGACTATCCTAATTGAAATCAATCAGGCATTCTTTTATTTTCTATAGTACTCTATTTATTCTTTTAACATATGCATCATTCTTTTATATATCTGTATATATATATATGTGGGTTTCCATGGATAGATTGGCTTTGGGAAGCAGAGGTATTCATTTTAGTCTTTTCTGTAGGACTTACAAAGTCTAACTTAGCAGTTTTTTATTTTGTAAAAATATATGTTCAAGAATTTTAATTTTATTTATAAAGTAAAAAATATTATTCATTATTCTTTAATTCATTTGGAACTTATTGGGTTGTATCTAGAATTGAGTCTTTTAATGTAACCTCTGGCAGCATGAGACTATTTACATGTAGAAAATGGAATGAGTGGCCAGAGAGATAGCATGGTGGTAAGGCTTTTGCCTTGCATGCAGAAGGTTGGTGGTTCAAATCTCGGCATCCTATATGGTCCCCAGAGCCTTCCAGGAACTATTTCTGAACATAGAGGAGGGAGTAACCCCTGAGCGCTGCTGGGTATAACCCAAAATCCAAAAAACAAAAAAAAGAAAAGAAAATGGAATGAAATGAAAACTTGTTCCTCAGTTATATTAGCTACATTTCATTTATGCTATATCCAAATTATGTGACTCACAGTTACCATAATGAATTATAAAAACATAGAGGACTTTTACAGGAACTGTTTTGCACTCTACTCAGACCTTTTTCATTAGAATACTTTCAGGGTCAATGAACACAATATCCAATTTATCTTAATTTAGCTTCCTCAAAAACAGAGCTGGAGATAAGATTTTAGGTGCAAGGAAAGTACTTAGAAATTGATTCTAATAAAAAAAATAATTTTGAGGGAAAATAATTGAGACAAGAAAGAGATAAGATAGCAAAGCATTGTTTTTTGTTTGTTTATTTTTAATTCAGGGGGCACATTGGGCCATATTCAGCAGTACTCAGGTCTCACTTTTGAATCTAATGCACGATGGGCTCAGAAAACCATATGGGATGGGTTCTAGGGATTCAACCCACATCATCTACATGCAAGGCGAGTTCCCCATTTAATGTGTTATTGCTCCAGCTTTCATATTTTTTCATTTAAGTGACTTGTTGTAAAAACTTGTGACTCCATTGAGCCCTCTGAGAAATTGAAGTAAATTTTGGAGCTGTGGAAAAGCTTAACTCGCCACCTCCAGTTCCACCAAATAAAATTCCATGTTGATTGAGTCTTACTGAGGAAGAGGTATACAATCCTACACACCCACATTGGTCATGTACCTATAGGAAAAGACATAATGAAGGCACAGTCAGAAAAGTTGAAGCAAGTCTTGATTTTGTGGATCTACAATGGTGTGGGCTGGCATTCAGTTTTACTAAGAGCTCACAACTGGCTGGTCTCTGGAGACCATGTATAGTGCTGGGGAACAAATAACTCAGGTATCCCCATGGAAGGCAAATGTCTTACCTGCTGTACTGTCTCTCCAACTCTACAATAGTCTTGAACTTCCCTCCTATTGTCATCTTGAATTGTCTGCAGGATCTCCAAATAGACAGTTTTAGGAATGAGTATCCCACAGGCAAAAACTGGTCAAACATAGCTATGAATTTCTTCTAAAAGAAAAAGAAAAAAATTGTTTTTGTAAAACATGGAACACTTCACGAATTTGCATGTCATCCTTGCACAGGGGCCATGCTAATCTTCTCTGTATCGTCACAATTTTAGTATATGTACTGCCTAAGCGAGCACAAAAATTTTTTAAAAGCCCCCTAAAGACTTCCTTTATTATATCAATGGCCTTGACTATAAAAATGCCTTTAAGAGTAACAGGAAAATAAAGTTGTCATCTAATTGCCTTAAACCAATCAACATTTATTTCTTCTGTCTAGGAGATTCTACATTTCCTGACCACATATCCTCCAACACTTGAATAAAATGGACTCTTAGAGCAATGGGATGTTGTGGGTAAAGAGTAATGCGTATATGGATACATTTTGAGAATGATATTGACAAATTTGAAAGAAAAGACCAAAATTTGCAGGGCTTGGAAACTATATTATATATGAAAAAATAATGGACCAAGAATGATCCAAGAGTTCCAATGTCATTAAATAAATAAATAAATAAATAAACCTTTTAATTTTTCCATTTTGCATAAGGCTAAAGGTTATAATGATATTTGATAATGATATTGATAATGATAATGATAATGAGATTTGAGTAAGAAACATTGGAAAATAATCAAATTTAATTTTGATATGCAAAGGGGGTTCTATAACTGTGTTAAGAAAAGATGCTAGATCAGTTTAATATATTGGACAGACATTTAAAAATAATTGTAACTGTTCATTATAATATGATAAAACTGCAATTTTTATAATGAAAATGTAAGCAAAATTACATTTCATATGATTTACATTTTAAAGTATAATTTTAGAGGCAAATTTGGAAATCTTTATTTTCTTATAATCTTAAATATTTTTATTTTCTTATAAAAAGAATGATTCTCAATAAATGTATTCATTGCTTGAAGTCATAAAGTAGGGGCCTATGAGACACAGCAAAAGATTAAAGTACATATTTTGACTTTAAAATCTGGGTAATCTGGGTTCAATCCCTAACAGTGCCATAGACCTCTAGTGCTATACATACACAGTTCTTTAAGCATTGCAGTAGTGTTCTCTGAATACCCAACCAGGAGTAACCTATGAGTACTGCTGAGTGTACCCCCCAAATCAAACATAAATTTCACAGACTAGTAAACAACACAGATGAAATATACTCACATAATATAATTTTTTAATATTATCAGTCCCTAAATTTTGTAGTTATTTGGATATTTATTTTTATTTTATTTGTACTATTATTTAGTTTTTTTCTTTTTTTTATAATATATTTATTTAAGCACCATGATTACAATCATGTTTGTACTTGGATTTCAGTTAAAAAAAAGAACACCACTCTTCACCAGTATAAGCTTCCCACCATCAATGCCCGCCCCCCAACTCCCTCCTCCTCCACCCACCCCCTGCCTATATTCGATACAAGCATTCTATTTCTCTCACTACCATTGTCATGATAGTTGTTAGTGTAGTTGTTTCTCAATCTGGACTCACCACTCTGTGGTAAGCTTTATATTGTGGGCTGGTCCTTTCAGCCTTCATTTTTATTGTCTCTGGGTACTATTATCATACTGTCTTTTATTTTTCTTATTCTTTATCTATCTCTCTAGGTCTGACTTATTTCACTCGGCATAATGGTTTCCATGTCCATCCTTGTATAGGCAAATTTTATTACTTCATTTTTCCTGACAGTATTCCATTGCGTAGATGTACCACAATTTCTTTAGCCACTCATCTGTTGTCCAGCATCTGTGTTGTTCTTAGATTATGGCTATTTTTTAATTTTATTTAAACATCTTGATTACATACATGATTGCGTCTGGGTTTCAATCATGTAAAAAACACCACCCATCACCAGTGCAACTTGGCACTGCAATGAATATAGGTACACAGAAGGCATTTTTATATTGTGTTTTTGTGTTCCTAGGGTATAAATATATCCACCTCACTAATCACCAGGCAGATGCAAATACAAACAATGAGGTACCATCTCACACCATAGAGACTGGAATACATCATAAATTATAAGAACAATCAGTGCTGGCGGGGATGTGGGGAGAAAAGAACTCTCATTCACTGCTGGTGGAATACTGTTTAGTCCAGCCTTTATGGAAAACAATATGGAGATTCCTCAAAATAACTGGAAATTGAGCCCCCATATGATCCAGCTATTGGGATATTTTAAATGACTTACTAATCAAAAATAATTTGTAGTAGACCTAGATTTAATCTCCTATTAGTTTATTTCTTGTTACTGTCAATCTTCGTTCCAAGAAAGCTTATCATTATTCTCTCCCTTTATTGAATTTGAAACTATTTCTTATATAATCTTTGCTGATATGCTTTCATTACCAAGGTATTAATGTAAGTACTTTACATGTATCAATTAAAATTTTTCCCCAAATAATACTACTGTACTATTTATCTTAAATTTGCAAATTTTAAAACTGAAGCACAGGGGTTAAAAAATTGTTCAAAGTCAACTATGTAGTGTTGAAACCACAAAAAATCTGGCTCCAGAAACCACACATTTAGTCACTGTTTTAGTATTATTATGATTTCATAATTTTTCATTATTATTATTACATATATTTCTCACTGTGAAAATTTTTGAGAACTGACAGTTCAACATAAAACAAACTCATTTCTTAGAATAAATTAATGCCTTTCTTTTTCTTTTGAACAAAGTCCATTTCAGCTTGCATATTTAAATATTGGCCAACTTAAATATTTCATTTTATTAATTTCTACATATTACCATCTTCTTATAATACTCATATACAAATACAAAATTATATATTGAAGAAGATATATCATAGTAAATAGACATATGCAATAACTCTTTGTGGCTATATATTATGACATGAGTTTTCTAGACAGACTTAATTGTCCTTGAAAAAGTACAATATAGTCAGCTAAAGTCACCAAGAAAAAATGTTAACTAGAATGGTAGTTTATGGGGCCGGGCGGTGGCGCTGGAGGTAAGGTGCCTGCCTTGCCTGCGCTAGCCTAGGACGGACCGCGGTTCGATCCCCCGGCGTCCCATATGGTCCCCCAAGAAGCCAGGAGCAACTTCTGAGCGCATAGCCAGGAGTAACCCCTGAGCGTCACAGGGTGTGGCCCAAAAACCAAAAAAAAAAAAAAAAAAAAAGAATAGTAGTTTATAGGGGGTATTCACAATAGTTATTTTTAACTTGGTATTTTATTTTGTTTTTACTAATTGAGATTTCTTGCTTTATAACACTGTATGCAGTAGTTTCTCATGTACATACTTTTAACATCTCACCCATACCAAAAATACCCAACTTCCTCTCCCCAAAGCCCTATCTTTCCTCTCTTTCAATCCCTTATCCCTTACAGCTCAATTGTTGGGATCAGTTACCCTACTTTGTTGCCCTTGATCCATTCATCTATATTTGAGTTGTTTCCATATCTTTTTTTTTTTTTTTTTTGGTTTTTGGGCCACACCCAGTAACGCTCAGGGGTTACTCCTGGCTATGTGCTCAGAAGTTGCTCCTGGCTTGGGGGACCATATGGGACACCGGGGGATCGAACAGCGGTCCGTCCAAGGTTAGCGCAGGCAAGGCAGGCACCTTACCTTTAGCGCCACCGCCCGGCCCCAATTTCCATATCTTAACCATTGTACTTAGTGTGATGATGAGCATAGGTGTGTACATATCCTCATAAATTAGCATTTTTGTGTTTTTGCGTTACACGCTAAAAAGTGGTAACTCTGAGTCATATCAGGGTCTTAGACCTAAAATGTGGATAGTCTCCATATTGCTTCACAGAGAAGCTGAACCATATGATATCCCTGCTAACAGAGGATAAGTGATGAACACTTTTTATATGTCTATTGGTCATCTATATGTGTGTTTATATTTTGGGGAAAGTTATTTTCCCCATAACAGTGATGTTTTTTATTGTTTTATTTTTTTGAGGTAACTCTCAAACACTGCTCAGAGACCTTGGGTCTATTCCAGTGATATTTATCCTAGCATCCAATGATTTAGTGCAATGCAAAGATATAATGATACATGGATGTTCAGATCCTATTGTGTCAGAAAACACTAGAACCACCCAGATCTGATTAGAGAAATATAGGATATATCTGGTGACAGATATGTGGAAGCCATGTTTTTCTGAAGATCAAATGGGGGCAGTTCTTAACCCCTGTACAGATATATCTGTCCAGATCATGTTTTGTAAGGATAATAGCATACATGTGAATAAAAAAGATTACTATTAAAGTCTAAAAGAGAAAGTTTAACTGGTAGTTTAAATTATAAAGAGAAAATAAAAAGCACTGAAAAAATACAAAGAAAGAAAAATACAAGGTTTGAAAATATAAAGTAATCAATAGGATCAAAATTTTAACAAAAACTTAAATTAAAGAAATAGAAATGTTTTAAAGAAATATATACAAGAATTAATTAAATTGCCACCATTACTAGAGCACTCAAGAAAATTGAAGGAGGGGCCAGAGCAATGGCGCAGTGGTAGGGTGTTTGCCTTGCATGTGGCTGACCCAGGACAGACTTGGGTTCAATTCCCCGTATCCCATATGGTCCCCTCAAGCCAGGAGAGATTTCTGAGCTCAGAGGCATGAATAACCCCTGAGTGTCACCAGGTATGGCCCCAAAACATAAACAAAAATTAAAAATTGAGGGAAATAAACATATTTGACCAGTCTAGTGATAGGCTGAGTATTGGAATAATTAAAGTAACTCAATTAGAATGGGAAAAATTGGTAAAATAATGAAATTTAAAAAAGGAAAAAAGTAAATGAGATGAAAATGGAAGATGCAGCAAAACAATGAAAGAAAAATATGGAGAGTCGTAATTTCAGAGAAATTTGTATTACTTTTTAATGACTAAAAACCATAGATATATCAAATATGAAAGAATACAAGAAAGATAGAGTGGAGTCCTTCTTACATCTGACTGCTGAAGTAAGACTGCAATGTTTCTTTATTATGACAATTGACTGGTCAGATAAATTATGATTTTGTAAGTTACAGGTGTGGTAAATGGGGCAGAAACGTACAAGGGATTCAATAAACTGTAAAACTGAAATAGCTTTATCAGTAGATTCATGTTGAGTCCATCCAGTTGATGAAACATCCTTATCAGCCAACAACTATAAATGACTTATGGGAATAATATTTCAAAACATAACGGCACAGCTACATAGATTATTCTTCTAAGATCTGGGTTATTAAATATTAAATATCAAAGCTGTAAATTATAGTAGCGGCTTTATATAACTAAATTAAATTCAAACAAAACCTAATTTCCTTAATCATTGGCTGTAATCCTCCAGGAACATATGCTATTAACTTAACTACAAATGACAGAAATTGTATGACTTCAGTTAAGTTACTTGAAATCAAATTCTAATCCAGGAAAGACTCCTCTGTAAATCTCCTATAGGAATTTTAATACTGCTACAATCATATTGCCTTTTTACAAAGTACTAATCTTTGCATATTCTTAATGCTCATTCTTTTATCTAATTTTATTTTATTTTCCCCTAGCTTTAGACTTTATAGGATATTTTGACCAGATTTGACTCTTCTTTGGAACAGAACATAATTAAAATTATCACCAAAGTTATTATAACTTAAGAATATGTACATAATTAAGCATAACAGGAAGTGTTCATAGATCAAAATAACTATCTGTGGCTTTGTAAGTAAATTAAATTCCAAAGTATTAGAGAAAAATAAAACATTATAATTTGGTCCATTGACTCCATGGTTAAATGTTTATCCAATAATTTGCATAATTGTGAAGTCCACTGTGCCCATTATAACTGAACAAATGTTTAAGTGAATTAATTAATTTTTATTCATTTTTAGATAAATTATAGCCATTTTTGCAATAGTTCATCATTTGTATAAGCTAAATATATATAATTAAGTATTTTAAATTATTTAAATAACAGGATTATTAAAAGGGAAGGAGCTGGAGCAATAGCACAGTGGGGAAGACATTTGCTTTGTATGAAGTTGACCTTGATTTGATCCTCAGTATTCTATATGGTCCCCTGAACCCTGGCAGGAGTGAGCCAGGAGTAAGCTCTGAACATGTTTTGGAACATGGCTCCAAAACAAAATAAAACAATTTATAAATATGAGAAATGTTAGTCTATACTAATGAGGTGTACAGAGCAGTAGATAAGAGTTTTTAATAATAAAAACAATCACTTGAGGCACTCATGAATAGACATCATAGACTTTAATAAGAAGGGATTTAATTTTAAATCAGGTTTAATCTTAGGTGTCATGATTGCTGAAGGGAGAATCCTGAACTGCCTTGACTCCAACAAGAGTTCCCCACCTTACTGTTCAAAATGGCAGCAGGTTTCAAAGAGTAGACAGATGTCTTCCACCAAACCAAAAACCATAATAAATCCTTTATATATCAATGTGCTAAGTACTATTTCTTATAGCCATGAGGTTTTTATATACTCCTTCTTCTTCTTCTTCTTCTTCTTCTTCTTCTTCTTCTTCTTCTTCTTCTTCTTCTTCTTCTTCTTCTTCTTCTTCTTCTTCTTCTTCTTCTTCTTCTTCTTCTTCTTCTTCTTCTTCTTCTTCTTCTTCTTTTTCTTCTTCTTCTTTTGGAGGAGCACATCTGGTCCTACTCAGGACTTGTACCTGGCTCTGTGCTCAGATCTCTCCTGGCAAGACCCCAGCATGAAATTGTAGTGCTGAAGATTAAAACTAGGTAAATGATGTGCAAAAGTAGCATCATAATTGTACTGTCTCTATAACTTCTCCCTAGATTCATTCTTTCTTGCCTATGTATAACTCCACTTGTCAAATAGAAAGATCAACCTAGACTTAGGGGACCAAAATGGCAGCTCAAAGGAATAAAATGCACCCTTTGCTCGATTGAGGCTTCAAATTTGATTTCCAGCACCACATGGCTCCCCTTCCCTCAAAGCCCCCACTTCTCCACCCATTCAGCACAGTCAATGTGGCTCTGGTACCACCAGTACTACCAAGACCAACTAGTACAACAAGACAGACCTGAGTACCACTTGGTCAGGTTTAGAGCTGGGCCAAAAGCACTAGATTGTTTCTGAGCTCCAACCACAGTAAATAAGTGTGATCAATGGTCTTTCCTCTTCTCTACTTTTTTGTTTATATTTTCACTGTGGTCTCACATAGTTTGCTCAGTGAGCACTATTGGCGGTGCTTGGTGACCATATGGAGTGCCAAGGATGAAACTCAGATTGGCTTTGTGCAAGGCAAGTGCCTTATACCCTGTATCAACTCTCCAGCTCTCTCCCCCTACTTTTTTGTCAGTGTGGAAAAGAATTATTACTTATCTTCATAATCACGTGTTCAAACCTCAACTCGAACCTCTTACTTCTTGATAAGATTATGTGGTTAACACACCAAAGTCTATGTTTTTATAATAAAATTTCAATTGATTGCATTAAGAATATCCTCATCTTATTTTCCACTTTTTTTAACTAATTATCTCTAAGAATATTTAAAGTTTTAATTCTTAGTGGTTATAGAAAGTGGTAAAAATTGCATTGAATGCCCTTGGATCAAAATGGATTGGAATAATGAATTATGGGCTTCTTAATATTTTTTCTATTTAGTAGGATAACAGTTTGTAAAAATGTTCATGCTTATAATTAAAGGATAAAATATTACCACAGTACAGCTATTAACAAAGTATTCTATCCCTCTTTCACAGTCTATTGTATATTTTCCATCAGTCTTATAACCACCTTGGTAAACTCATTCCTATAGCTAGAGACTAAGGGTTTGCTTTTTATTGTATATTATATGATCGCTTGTGTTCATTTTAAATGTACCACATAGTAATGTTAACATCCAACATTTCACTTTTGCTTTTGACTTATTTCATTTAGCATTACACCCTTCCAGTTTCATCTATATTGTAAAAAGGAAAGGTTTTATCTTTTCTAGAGCTGAATTTTTTTCCCTTTTATACACACACATCTTTATTTATTCACCTGTCCTGGGCTCTTGGACTATTTCTAAATCTTGACTATTGTAAATAGTACGGCAATGAAAATAGAAATGGATATATCTTTTTACCATTTTTTATGTTGTCTAGGTATTTACAAATGTAATTGATGGCTCATAGAGTAGATCTGTGGTTAGCATTTTGAGAAATCCCTTACTATTTTTCATAGGAGTTGGGCAAATTTAAATTCTCACTTACAGTAAATTAGAATTTAGTTTTTCACACACCGTAGTCAACACATGTTTATAGCTCTTTTGATATAAGCCCATTCTCCCAGATATCAAGTGATATCTCATTGTTTTGATTTTATTTTAATTTTCTTTGAGCATTTCAAAGCAGTGAGATTACAGTAAAATTACACTGAGTACTTTTTTCCATGTTATTATAGATGATCTGCATTTCTTTCTCAGAAAGTGTCTTTTCAATTCTCTTTCATTTTTATAGGGTTTTTTATTTTTATGACTTATTTACATATCTTGACTATTAGTACATTGTCATATATATGCAGTGCAAATCTTTTTTCCATTCAATAGTATTTTTTTGCTTTAAGGATTGTTTCCTTTGCTGAGCAGAAGCTTTTCAGTTTCATGTAGTCCTATTTGATTATTTTTTGCTTGCTAACGGAGTCTCAATTCCCAAAGACATTGCTGAAGCCAACACCATGAAGTAGTTGCCCCCCCCCCTTTTTTTTTTCAATGTATTTTATGGGTTGGGGCTTAACATTCAAGCCTTTAATTATTTTGAGTTAACATTTATGCATGGTGAGAGAGTGATCTAATTTTATTCTTTTGCACAAGACTATCCAATTCCTCAACATTTGTTCAAGAGATTTTCCTTTCTCCATTTTAAGCTTTTGGCTCTTTTGTGTAAGACTCTATTCTTAAAGTTTCTTGAATTTCCTGTAAATACATCATTCTGTCCATTAACCTACTCTCTATTATTTGCATATACTATTCATCACTCATCTTACTATTGCAAGTTAGCGAATTATTGTTAGAAGGGCATAAACTTGATAGGCTTTAGTGACATTATAGAATGTTGATATTTTGATTCTTTTAGGTTTATAAAAAAACAAAGGCAGCCTTGGTTTCATTTTTGCATGTAAGTTCTGTTAAATATTCCATTTCCCTCCTGAATTGCGGGTTTGAAATGATAAGGTAAGAAGAATTATGGTCAATTTAAATGTTTAAAATATTGTGAGCAGAAAAAAATCATCACAAAATTAAAAAAAAAAAACTTACGAATTATTTTAAAGAAATAAAACTTACCTGTTCTACCAGGTAATTTGGAGAGCCAAAATAACTTCATCTTTTTCTGGGAAATATCCACAATTTATCTGAAGAAAGTTTTTGTGCAATAATAAAAGGCCTCTGTGGCCATATTTGTGCAATATTTTTGTATTATCAAGTTTTAATTCAGAAGGTGGAAAAAAATACCTTTTCGGTTCCCAAAGGAGTGTCTGTACCAATTTATTAAATGAATCTAACATTGCACCTATTGGAGAGTTTAGAAATTGTTTCTCAGAAAAATTGTATTGCTTTTATTTACAGTTTCATAGGTCATATCCCAAATCCACGAATGTGGCACAGTGAAAAATTGAAACATGAAGTGTTGCCACAGACTTCCTTTTGTTTGACTATTTTCTAAAAAACTCACAGCATGAGGGTGTTAGATTAACAGTGAAAATATTTAAAGATGCTTTCAACCCTGTAAAAAAATGGTCTCACACAAAGAAAAAAACCACATCCTAACAAACATAGGGACCTTGTAATATATTGGCTTCCTAGGAGTAGATTGTGAATATGATTAAAATAGAGCACACATCCCATTAACACTTCTTAGTGCAATTCACATGCATACCGCATGTCTGTTTAAGCACACCACACTCATAGTACTATCTATCTAGCTTGTTTTATCTTCTCAGAATGTTTTGATTGTAAACTTTTTAAATCTCAATCAAAATTTTGACAGCCAAGATAATAGGACAATATCAAGGTACCAGAATAACCAGGCCAAGGCTTTGCTTCCTGTGCTATTAGCCAAAGATAATAAGTGAAAAGATAACAATATTCCCACTCTGGGAGAAAGTAACATCTAATAAAGTCTATATGGGTAGTGGAGTTTTTTTGAAAACATTAAAAATCTTTTTTCATATCATTTTAAAAATCATGACAATCTTAAAATTCAGAGGAGAAAAAATATTCTCTCTCCACCTAGAGTATAGAAGATGCATGTCTAGAATAAATACTGCCTGAGACTTGGAGCCATATAAATTTGTGCTCTACACTAAACCCCATGAGTTCAGTATATAATAAGCACAGAATAAAATGTGCTGTCTTCTTTTTCCCAATGATCTTTCTATTGGCAACTTTATTATTGTGAGCAATGGTGCAGAGAGATAAGAAGGCACTTGCTTAACTTCCATATGGCCATCTGGGTGAGATCCTCTACATCATGTATGGACACAAAAACACTACCAGGAGTGATCCCTGAACACAGATCCAGAATAAGCCATGCACGCATACCCATGGGTGTGTTCCACAAACCATCTAATAATAAATATTTTAAAATATTTAAAAATAAACATAAAAAATTTTTAAAAACACATAGGAAGGTTTGTAATTTATGATTTATATTCTAGACCTCAAAATAAGAGGCAATTATGTCTTTAATTTTTTTTTCATTTAAGGTCTACACTCCAGGTGGAATTCTAATAAAATGATGTATCATGTGCAATTAGTGAACTGATCTATTGAAAATAAATTCTATCTTCTATATGGAAAAGAATACCTCAGGCATGGCCTTATTATTATTTTAGCTATTGATCAAAAACATAACAGATGTGTGGCTTATTTGTTAGATATATATTTCTCAAAGTCTTAAAAGGTGAATATTCAACAGCAAAGAGGCTCAATACTAGAAATGTTGATTTGGGGTGATATCCCTATTGCTAGCTTTCATACGGCTGCTTTCTGATCATGTTTTCATCATGTTCATTGCCATCTGTTGTGCATATTCAGATTGAGGGAGAGATCACCGGTTCTCTTCCTCTTCTTAGAGAAGCTCCACTCCTAAAAGATTGGAGTCCTGCCCCATAAATTCTCTAACCCCAATTACCCCCTGTATGTACAAACATCTTAGTTTTTTTTTGTTTTGTTTTGTTTTTTGTTTTTCGGGCCACACCCGTTTGATGCTCAGGGGTTACTCCTGGCTAAGTGCTCAGAAATTGCCCCTGGCCTGGGGGGACCATATGGGACTCCAGGGGATCGAACAGCAGTCCTTCCTTGGCTAGCTCTTGCAAGGCAGACACCTTACCTCTAGCGCCACCTCACAGGCCCTGACAAACATCTTTGTTATTCAATTTCAATGCATTTATTATTCAGGGACACATGTTAGTCCATATCATCCTTTCCTAGGATTAGTTACTTTATGGAGTTGATCAAAGAAGACATTTATTCAGGAATGAATCTTGCATCTTTTTTTTTTTAATGAGAAATAATTTGTATGTATTTGGTTGCAAACAGTAAACCTTATAGTAGGTTAAAGGATAACCTTATTAGGAGATTAAGTATGTCTTAAGGAGACACGAACAGGTGACAAGTGGTAGACTTTTGATTGTTAAGTTACGTGTCAATTTGACTGGGTCTGTGACAAGGTGCAGAGATATTTGATCAGACATTATTCCAGTCTTTCTGTGTGGTTCTTTTGTGAACTGACATTGATTTTGATATTGGAACACTGAATAAACAAAATGGGTGAGTCTCATTCAATCAGTTTCAGGTCTAAATAGAACAAATGGCTGATCCTTTCAGCAAGAATTTTTGCCTGATTGCCTTCAAACTAGAACCTTTACTTTTACTTTTCCTGTTGCTGTCTGTCATTCTTTAGGTTCTGAGACATGAATTCTGCAGATTTTGGATGTGTCAAACTCCATAAGCACAGAAATTAATTATTTATAGTAGATCTTTCTATATACTGTATGGTATTAAATTATTTATAATTCTATCATATATATGTATATATATTATTTCTTCTGTGGAGAATTATTACTAGGTTGGTCATTTATTCAATTCAGATGCCTGTAATCTCCTGCTTGTTATTTAATCATGGCATGCACATTTTTCTATAAATTTTCCCTGTGTAATCATGTTTATATTCTATTGTTTTAAAATTTAAGAATCAAAAAATTTGGGTAGAGTGTTTGCCTTGCATGTTGCCAACCTGGGTTTGATTTCTAGCATCCCATATAGTCTCCTGAGCCTACCAGGAATGCTTTCTGAGTTCAGAGCCAGAAGTAAGCACTGAGTGTTGCTGGGTGTGGCCCCAAATCGAGAAACAACCAAAATGAATAAAAAATTGTAGTCACAGTTCCTGCATTTGTCTGATTCCTAATTTGAGTCAGTAATTTGAGTGCCTTGAGAAATTTTCTACCTACTACAAATACTTCCTATATTCCCTAATTTACTAGTTTAGTATGAATCCCTTATATGCTTTGAAATCTAGTTTTGAGCTAGAAGGGTGCTAAAATACATATCTTTTTATTTTACAAGATATATTTAGAATCTTATAAAATTGCACGTGTAAAAACTTCAAAATATACAAATCACCATCCTGTAAATTATCAAACTTTCTACCTTGTAATATGCATGAGTAATTATTACTGTGGATTTATTTGAATTAAAATATCTCACACTTTAGAATATGGACTTGATTATTACTAAATCCCTTTGGTATATCAGGGATCATAGTTAAGTAGCTCCTCTACAAAGTTTGTTAGAAATTACTGCACTGGCAGATACATAAAACATATTAAGGAAGCACTTACCCACTGACTTTAGGAAGAGCCATCGGATTCTTCTAAAATCTTTACAGTCATTGCTATAATGCAATGAGCATAAATCACTATAATCTATAATGCTCATTATGGCATCTAATATAATATAGAATATATATAATTGTGCATTGCTATGGATCAATAAATGAGAATGTGACCAATGTCTCGTCTAATCGTAGCAGTCATCAATGAAAGCTACAAATTTTTCTGCAGACTTGCATCATATTTCTCAGCATGTTTATGTTAAAAATATGATGTATATGTTTGCCTTAGAAATTCTGAACTTTGTGGGAATTCTCTTTGCATGGAGGTTAATGGGAAGAAAACAAGAAATCAGATAGATAAGTGCCAAGAGAAGAAAATAGGCTAAATTATTCACTTACCTCTTCTTCACCTTTATTGTCCTACCAACGACTCAACTAATCCTTCTGAGGATGCTACTATTTTTTTAATATTACTTAGAAAAAACCAGAGTTCCCTGATTAAAGAGGTTTTATGTTTCATTTGTAACTGAGTCATAGAAAAGAAACAAAACAAAGCAATTCAATTCAATCAAACTCTAACCAATCACATAGGTTTATTAAACATGGTATCAACAGAAAATATAAAGTCCTTGCCCAGAAAGAATAGATGCCAAGAATGGAGTAATTTTCTGGCTTTGTCTTTGATTTCTATAAATTGTATTCTTTGTACAAGTCTATATTCCTGAATAGCTGTTGATATTAAACATCAGGGAAAACTTACAAATGGACAGTGAAATGCATTAGGAATTACCAGATGTTAGCCAGCTACACTTCTCAAGAACCATACCCACATCTGTTTTTGACCTCGGCTGCATGAGACACTTTCTTCTCTCTTATTCAATATCTTTATTTTGGGGGCCAAGTGCATATTGGATGCAAATACTTTTCAGACTAAAACTTGGCATCTGAACTCTTGATTTGGCTGCAGTTGGGTTATCACCAATTTGCAAAATAAAGTATGAATAATAATCCAAGCTGTGAGTGTGCAAAGTAAAATAAATCTTTACTTTATGATCTTATCAGGGAATATAAATCAATCTGGCACATGCATCAACCTTAATTTCTGTGTAAATGTTCCAGATGCAGATATGATTTCACTTTATAAATAGAACCACCAAGTTAGATATAATGAGAATTAAACACACCATGGATCTCACAACTGGTCCTTTTCTTCAGAAGCACAGTCTAAACCCAGAGCCATAGTGCTCAAATTCGCTTTCAAGTGTTGCCTTGATACAAGGCGTCTTTATGTCTTTGTCCTTATTTCTCAGTGAATTCGACTTGATTCTGCTGCTGTTCCCACATTCTGCCATATATGCTTCCTGCAGACAACAAGTTAATTCATTGGGAAAGAGAGAACTTTTTTTTTTCAGAGCACAGCTGTGTGAAAACTTACTATCATTTTTTATGTCTCCAAGTAATCGTTAACAGTAAATTCTTGCTACTGGTTTTCAAATGGAAACCCCTAGTAGTTTCAGTCTTGTATCATCCTGGACTGATCACCTAGGACTCTAGCTAATGGCAATGATTAACAAAATGTCTGGTTTATTCTTCATGTTTCTGTGCTTTGCTACAAAGCCATACCTTCTTTAGTAATAAAAAGATAAATTATATGAAAGAAAAGGGAGATAAGAGAAATAGTTGTACTTGCCTATAGTTGCCTGGTATTAAATAAGATTCCATGTATCCATCTCAATCGCTTCTCTGTTAACCCTGTTAGAGGGAAGTTTTTCAACTATCCTTAAAGTTTTTGTAATACTGTGTTATTCATAACATGACATCTCCATTCTTCACCCTTCCCTTGATTTATACTGATGTCATGCTGTTTTGCAATTCTGCATTTCCAACACTCCAGTATTCCAAGATGCGTTATTCTGCCACCTTATTACATTTTTATGCTCTCATAAGTCCCTTCCTCTGTTGGCCTTCAATGTCCTCTGATTCTTTTGCATTGTCTCTTTGGCCTCATATCTATCTCTTAACCTTCCATATGAGGCCCGTATTTTTTTCTTTATGCAGGAGCTGGACACATCAATGATCTATTTCTTACTAAATGAGTGTTAAGATATATTTAAATTTCTGATCCTAGTAGTAATATTTGATTTCTTGTTGCCTTAATATTTTACCCAATCTGTTGACTTCCTCCATTTCCATTCCTGGTCTCCCATCTTGATTTTAAAACTGATATCTGAAGTGTTGATATCATCCCCCACACTTGGATCTCTATGCTTTGGCGGTTCCTTGGAAAAGTGACCCAACAACAATGCTTCAACTGTGTCTTCTTTGAACTTAGAGAGCTTAAGGCTGCCAGAGAAAATGTCAGAGTTCCATAATTTAGTGCTAGAATACTGGTTCAGAGTTTCTCATTAACTTCTTAATTTATCATTGCTTAGATTCTACTTTCTTTTCCCTCAACTACAGACCTCTAGACTATTTCAAGTTTCTCACCCAAATCTACTCTCTGTTGCTAGTCCCTGGCTTTGAATCCTATTTTAATATGACAACTGAGGTCCACCAGCTGATCTCTGTTGATTTCCTGTCTTCTTTAGACCTTGACTTATCTAAACCCACACCCTTCCTTCCTCCTTTGCAGTCTCAAAGGACATAAAGTTCTTTTCCTGCCTGAAATCCCAACCCCCTCAAGCTCATGGATTGCATCTTGTTAATCTTCATATTCTCCAAGACTGGAGTAGGTCTATTATTTAAAGAATTCACTGCCTTACTTGATTGTTTATATAATCAAACTTCCTTCCTTAACTGGTCTAGATGTGTTTCTTAAATAGACTAACCTATAAAAAGCACCAATAGACTAAAATAAGAGAACCATTAAAGCAATTGTCCTAAGATTTGAAAATTTCTTTTTTTTGGGGGGGAGGGGTTTGGGCCACACCCGGCGGTACTCAGGGGTTATTCCTGGCTGTCTGCTCAGAAATAGCTCCTGGCAGGCATGGGGGACCATATGGGACACTGGGATTTGAACCAACCACCTTTGGTCCTGGATCGGCTGCTTGCAAGGCAAACACCGCTGTGCTATCTCTCCAGGCCCGAAAGTTTATTTCTATTAAAAAGATATATATATATATATATATATATATATATATATATGTATAATATATTATGCTTCTTATATATTTATACATTTATACAATTATACGTTTATCTCTTATAGTAACTTATGTACAATAAAACTTGTCTTTGTGGATAAAGTGATAGAAGGCATGTTTTGCTAGTGTGAGGCATGAGTTTATTCCTGGTATGACATAGCACTGGAATTCTGCCTATAGTAGCTTTGAAGCCCAAGATAAACAACAGTGGTCCTCACAAAAATATTAACTAGCCAAAATGTACCTTTTATGATCATTTATAACACTGCTCCAAATAAGTAAGCTGTGTACCTGTTATTGACTCATTCATGGTTTCAGATTACAAAGTGGTTAGACTCTTGTTTATACTATCTTAGCATAGGAATGATTTTGTTGATGACAAATTGTATAGTATAGACTCTTCAGAGAAGACAGTGGAATGATGATTGACTCTCATTTTCAAAAATATTCTCCAAATGTTTTCTGCTAACAGAGTAATGCATTTATCCGACATTTTTTTTTTTTTTTTTTTTTTTTTTGGTTTTTGGGCCACACCCGGCGGTGCTCAGGGCTTACTCCTGGCTGTCTGCTCAGAAATAGCTCCTGGCAGGCACGGGGGACCATATGGGACACCGGGATTCGAACCAACCACCTTTGGTCCTGGATCGGCTGCTTGCAAGGCAAACGCCGCTGAGCTATCTCTCCGGGCCCTATCCGACATTTTTGAAGTAAATTTTCAAACTTTTAAAATGAAAAAAAATATTTCAATTTAATTGAATTAGAAATTAAAAAACTGTTGCCATTGATGACAGGAAATGCACACTGGTGCAGGTGTTGTGATTATGTGACTATAACTCAATCACCAACAACTTTATCTGTGGGGAAAAATCGTAGTATAAATCACATTGTAACCACAGCATGTAAATAAAAAGTTAAAAATTATTTAAACATTGTGATTGCAGGTTTGTTCCTAATACAGTTGTATTTTTTTCTTTTTTTTTTTGTAGACATAAAGTTGTTCATGATTAAATTTTGGGCATAAAATGTTCAACACCCTTCACCAGTGCACTTTGTCAGCCATCAATAATCCCAGTTTCCCTCCTGCCCTTCCCATTGGGGCAGACCAAGTGTTACATCTTAATGAATTCCAGAATCCAAACCATGTTTAGTTATTATGTCTTCTCAATTTTCTCTGGTTTGTCAGAGCTTCTTAGCCTTTTAAGCTTTTCATGATCTTGTCACACTTGAAAAACATTGACAGGGAAATGAAAAGATTTATCTAATGTTTTTTAATTCCTCAGGGCTACACTGGGATTATGGCTTTGGAGGAGGATGAGGAGAAAGACCACAGATGTAAAGTGCTACTCTCACCATATCACGTCCAGGGTATGTTCTTTTAATATGATATCAGTGTAGTTTGATTATAGACCTAACAAAATGTTACAGCACATTTTCATATTGATTATTTGAATGATTGTTTTGCAGATCATGAAATATACTGGTTGACCTCCTCTACTCAGATGTATAAACCAAGACCTGAAGCGAGCTCTGGACCTAAAGCACAGTGAATACCAATTCCATTAATCTCTTCCTCATACCCTGACAATCTTTTTCTAAATCACACCTGCAAGAATCCCATAGATGAAGCAGAATCTTCCAATGTCTTCCAATGTAAATTTATTGTAGTACTCCTGTGATTAAGTATTTTCATGATTCAGCAGTATGTGGCATCTTCCAACTACAGTTATAAATATCTAGGTTTGTTTGAGCAGATTAAAAATGTATCAAAGTCAACTACTCCATAAACAACTAAAAACTCCTGGCACTAAACATAATTTAAGTTCACCTTTTGAGGGCCCTTTTATTTCAAGCTAGCTATTTTGTTTCTTATAGTTATACTTTATTTTCTTTAGTATTCATCCCTCATATGAGATTTCCAATGTCATTAAACATTAATGTCATTAATGTCAGTAAAACAAATTCAGTACAAAAATACACTGTAAATGGGTACCAATTACTGTTCATTTTTTAATAATAATGAAGGGAACTTAACAGTTCTTCTAGAGGCATTAGTAATAACAACAATGGCAATAATAATAATAGTCATTATCTTCTAAAACTATTGGTTAAATTGTATTAGATCCTCATGGTATTAATTTTATTAATGCATGAGAAAACTGAATCCTAGTGATAAAGAAAGAAACACACCCAAGTTTATTAAATTTATATAGTTAAGCATTTAGTTTTCTAGAACTGCTTCTGTAACATATTGTAGATTGGGAGCCAACAGAATTTAGTTTATCTCCTATTCTTAAATGACAGAAAGTTCAAGATAAATGATTTATAAGGTTTAGTTTAATCTGACGACTGTCTCTTGAGTATGGCTGATTTTTACTATGTCCTCACATTGCCTTTCCTTTGTGTGTATGCATGCCTGACATTTCCCTGCATATCCAAATTTCTTCTTTGCATAAAGAACACCAGTCAAATCGAATACAGGTGGGACTAACGTAATTCTGATTTTAGGTTGACTTTGTATTCAACCCCTTATTTTATCAAATATTCTCAAATCCAGCTGTTGTATCAGGAGTTAGGATAATAATTTATGGATTTGGGGCAAGCACAATTCAATGCTTACCAGGAGTTGTTATATGACCAAATCTGCTAACTTTAAAGCTAAAATCTTGACTACTCAGCTTTTCTGGAAGACGAATGTCACAATATTCAAAACAGTAAAACCGCCAGTGTTTTCAGACTTGCTTTTCATCACAGCAGATCATGCAGTGTTTCCCCTGATTAGTGATCTCCCTTCACATGATATAATGAGGCATTGAGCTTAGAGCAGTGACATTTATCAGCTTTATTATTTGCCCAATCATTTACTAGCAGCTGGCTTTTGATGAAGACTCAGCGATGGTGCCATATTCCTGTTTGGGGGTAATGTTTATTCAACGATCACTTGTACTTTCATTTATTTATTCAGCAAGTATATACTGATTGCCCATATATTCCAGGCCTTTTCAAGGCACTTTTGAATTATCAACAAAATTAATTCTACAGCACACATCAAAGTACTACCATGATTATTTTATAAATGAGAAACTAAGACTCAAAGAGATTAGTAGTGAGTATATCAATAAATACGTCCCTTGAAGTGGAGTTATGATTGAAGAAAGCACTTTGAAGAAGATAACCTTAATCCTGAACATTGAATAATATAAATTTAACTTTTTAATTGTTTATAACATTCATATAATGTTCTTATAACAACTTGAATGTTATAAATTAGTTTTCTTGGTAGCTTTTGCAAAGTCTAATGATTGATAATTACTAACGACCTTTAGATTGCTTTTTTGTTGTTTATTTTTATTTGGTATTTGTTTATATTGTTATTTTTCTTGTTTTTAGGTCATATTTGGCTGTGCTCTTTGTTTACCCCTTTCTCTGCACTCAGAAATCACTTCTAGCAGGTCCTGGAAACCATATGGGATGTGAGGAATTGAACTTGGGTTGTTAGCATGAAAGCAAGAACTCTACCCATTGTACCCTGTTGTTTTTCTTTTTTAATTTTTACGAAAGCATAGATATTATAGTTACTTCTCATTGAAAGCAATTCTTTATCCAGAATTTTTCTCTGTCTCTCTATATACATACACACACATACACACAGAATACACAATGAAATAGTTGTAGTTACTGTTCTTATTCAATACACATGTTTCATAATATTAAGGAAATTTATGATCTTTCTGGTTTAACTCTGAACTGAAAACTTATAAAATGGCAGCAATAATGTAAAAAATCCTGAAATATCTGTTATAAAAACAATGCTTGAGAGCATGAAGATATAGGCCAGGAATTTTAAGGAATTCCAGAAAATAAAATACAGACATTATTGGTTCAATGGATAAACCAGAGCACGAGAAAACTATCTAAGCTAGCAAAAATTCTGTGAGAGTCCCTAAGAAGCTGTGGTCATAACAGTAAGAACAAAGAGAAGTTGTGTGGGAAGAATATATACAATTACATATTTAGAAAACGGGAAATGGTTGTAGATCTTTGTTTTTTATTTTTATTTTTTACTAAGACTGACCACTTATTCTAAGCTAAAATCTCAGCGCTGTTCTTCCATTAACAAGGGTATAAATAGCGTTTGTGTGTGTGTGTGTGTGTGTGTGTGAGTGTGTGTGTGTGCCTTTGCAATCATCAGAGTTGAGGTATTAGGGAGAGAATAAAATCTAGGCAATACTAAATAAGACATATTAAATACTTAAACTTGACACCACTGCCTCTTTCTTCTCATTGCAAACAATAAAAATAAACTCATCTACCAAATGTTTCTTGACCAAGTAATCAGAATCATAGCTAAATCTGCATTTTAATAGACTAATAACAATTCAGAACATATACCAAAATCGCTTCCTAATCAACTGATTTCTTTATTTGCAGATATGAATGGACAGCAAATGGGTATTTAAGGATTACAGGATTAAAAAACCTAGAAAATGAAGGAAGGAATGGAATAAAAAACAATTGATAAAATAAAAACAAATAATTCAGGGGTGATAGCACAATTTAAAAAGTTAAGTTAATATTCCCATAAATATATTTATCAAAAAGAACAAGCTGCTAGTTTTAAATGAGGAATTCATTATTAGAAGGTTGTAAAATAAGTTGAGCAAAAGAATCATTGATAGAGTTGCACATAAAAATAAAAATATCTGTCGATGAAGGTATATATCTGGAAATTAAAGTTACAAACCTCTGTTTGGGGTAAGAGCATAGTATAGGACTATGTGTTGGATAGTATTAGGACTCGTATTGGAAAGCCCAGTACCACATGGCTCTGGAAAAGTGTCAGAAAGGTCACTGAACACTGCCTGAGCAACCCTGGTGATAGTCTGTCAATCCATAATGTCCTACTGTGCTACCATATTGTCTGACAAATATTGGGAGTAGCCTCTGAGCCCCTTTGATCCCTATTTGGGAAGACACTGAAAGGACCTAGGAAGACAAAGATTGAAATTTTAAGGCATTGCATGAGAAATTAGACAATAACAGCAAAATTATTAATAAATAACTTTTTGGTACTGGAAAGATAGTAGCAGATAAGGTGTTGCCTTGCATGTGCTGAATGTTTGAATTCCAGAGGACATATGGTCCCCCAAGCAACTACTGAGCACAGATCTCAGAACAAAACCCAGAGCACTACTTGGTATAATCCAAAATCCAAAAGAAAAAATGTAAATAAAATAACGTAGTTGATTACTTAAATGAAGCAGTCTGATTTTTAAGACCGATATATAGATATATAGATAGATGATAGAGAAAGATAGATAGATATTCATGATAAGAATTCTAAGGATCTAAAAAACTTAAGAAACTTAAGACAAAAATACTATATGAAAATAAAACAATGTGGACTATTTCTGACTTCTTATAAGTAACATAAATTTTAGAGAATACCAGATGCAGTCAAAGCTCAGGATAAGCATGCTCTACATCTGAAAAATACTTTTAACAAGAATTTCATAGGTTTAGTGCTTCCATTGCATTTACACTATTAGGATCATAATTTGACAAGAAACAGTAGACTTATAGCTAGAAAGCAGTATGTTGTTATAAACAACAGCATTAATGAAATGTGTACAGTAGAAGAAATGAAAAAGGAAGAAGGCATTATAGTAAAATGATCAGATTCACTAACTCCATAGTAAAAATCAAAATTTAAATAGTTAATCGTAGATCATTTTTATGGGGAGAGTTGTGTTCCTATAGTGCATGGAGTTCTTCCACATACTTTATTTCATACACATGTATGAATAATGCTTGGTAAAATTAAAATGGAGCCAAGCAAGAAATAACCAACACTAGAAAACCAAACTGCATCCTTCATGGCCTCTGGACATAGCTGTGATTTGGATTTGCATCAATGTTGAGAGACCATAGATATTCATAATTACATTCACAGTGTTTATATTATCTCCAGCAAGATAATCTCTGGAATTGCACATTAAATATGTGTGTGCATATGTGTGTGAGACAGACAGACAGAAACTCCTAAACTAGATTGGAATTACAATCTACGCGCCATTTCTCCTTCCACCCCTGTTCTAATTAATCTGCAAAGAACCTATAAAAGGATGAAGAAAACAACCTTGGTCTTTACAAAGAGTGAGCCAGTGACTGGTTTGTTGTCAGGCAATAGGTTTTTAGTGACCTGTTACCTCAAGGTGGATGAGTTCAGTTAAATTCCTTTCCTTGGGAATTAGAATTCAGAATGTGAAGAGAATTGACCTGAAGTCATTGTACCAGAAAGTTGTAAAAAGTTCCACACATTGCTTTATAAAATCTCTATAACCACTTTGATTCATAGCTTTTCTTCTCCTCCAGTAATTTCTCAATTTTATATATTATGCATCTTGTTTTTCATTTTCAAGAAATTCTCTCTCTTGTTAGACCATGTGTAAACTTCTGAAAATCAACCACATTTCTTGAGCCAGTTTAGAACGATTCACACTTTTATGTCCACTTTATGTAAACTATGCTCATATTCTGGAAAGAAAGGCATGCTTGCTCCTGGGGCTTGGGATAGTGGTATGAGCTGGTTCTTTAGCTTTATGACTGCTATACCATAGGCCTAGATGCAGAAGGCTGATGCTAATTTAGTCAAGTAAGCACCTTTTCAAAGTAGATGCTTTTGTCCTTTTTTTATATATATACTTGTGTGGACACATGCCATGATGATCAGGGTTTCCTCCCAGTTTTGCAATCAGGAAACACTACTGGGGGGGTTCAGGGGACCATATGTGTTGAGGAGTGAAACCCAGTTGGCAATGTGCAAAGCAAGTATCCTGCCTATTGTACTGTCACTCCAGCCCCACTTTTCTTCTTTTAAACAGATGTTGTGCTTTTGGATTAGCGGTAGATCTCGAAATATTTTTCAAAGTCTCCAGTCTTCAAATATGGACCCAAACAAATACAAATGAAATAACCTCACAATTCTTCTTGACTGCAGTTTTGCTCTTTCAGATCCAGAGACAACAAAACATTAGTTAATATAAAGCTTCAAAACAGGGAATAAATAAAATATGGTGGTGATATCAGGGTGTTTCCTCCTACTTTTGGTTAAGCGTTTCTTCTTGAGAACACTTCTGCAAGAAGGACCTAAAATGAGGAAAATAATACTTGGTTAGACTACCTCCTGCCACGCCTTGCCTTCTCCTACTTCATAGAGAACATCTACAGAACTTCGGCATCCAGAGGGAGCTTAGAGATAGTAGAGCAGGTATCATATGTACCCTTCATTGGTTCAATTTCAAACACCCCAGAGAGTTCTTCAAGAACTACCAGGAGTGCCCTTAGTTCAGAATCTGGAGCTAGCTCTAGGAGAGACCCAAAAAGAACTTCGGCCACTCTGTGAGCCTGATTGACCAAGACAAAACAGGACAATTCTGCAAATATATTTGAACAAAGCATAAACAAACACAATATCAAAGCCTTTAAAATGAATTAACACTCCCTTCCATCTAAATAAAAAACTTGGTTTAAATTCACAGTTGTAGAACTAACTCCACTCCATAACATCTAATTTAGAATGGGATATCACTTTTTGTTCTTTCAGTTTTGTGTCACACCCAGCAGTGCTCAGGGGTTACTCCTGGCTTTATGCTAAGAAATCACTCTTGACAGGCTCAGGGGACCATATGGGATGCCGGGATCTGAACCACTGTCCTTCTGCATGTAAGGCAAATACCCTACATTCATGCTATCTCTTGGGCCTATAGAATAGGACATCACTTTCTTTAGCATTACTTGAAATCATATAACAAGTATCCAAATCCATTGTAGTAAGTTCTTTTTAAGGTTCTTAGGTAAATACCCCACCATTTCCCCATGGGTAAGGTTTTCACCCCATAAAAGTAACAAACCCAATCTTTTCAACCTCAGATGTGTTGTTAATGACGTTTGACTATAGAGTTTTGATGGACCTAAAGAATGTAATTTTTCTCTCTCGTATTCATATGATTATTTGTCCCAGATTATCAATAAGCACTCTCGTGGACTTTTTAAATAACTTATGGACAACTTTTTTTTTGATAAAGATTGTTATTGTTTACCAAGAACTTATCTGCCAGTACTTTATATGAGTAATCATTTGTTCACCTAGTAGCCTTGTGGTCTAGGTTTAGTCTAAACTAAATAGTCTAGTCTAAACTAAATGGTTTTGTCTAAATTAAATATATTTAGTACCTTATTTATTAATGGAAAAAACTGAGATGCAACATACTACTTTAAGTGACTGAGCCAAGAGGTCAAGGCAGCCAGTTTCCCTGGGGATTTCTTTGGCTTTGTGTCTCTACCACTGAGCTTCTAACTCTCCTGTGCTCTTTTACTTCAGTGATCTGAGCTTTCAGTCCACACTGAAGGGAATATAATACACAGCTTCAGAAATCACAGCTACTGTACAACATGGAAGAATGCAGTCACAGGAAAACAAACAAGCAAACTCTAGTCATCATTCCATAGTTAATGAGTTTCATCGAAGGAGTTGGATGTTTTTCAACAAGTGAAGACATTAATCTTACAGCTCATAGTATTGGGTCGAATCTTAAATAAAATATAGAATGATCAGAAATTGAATCAACTAAACCAAGAACGTTAAAACAAAAGAAAATCTCTTTGTGCTATTCTTTCAGTTTTCAAAGGTAATGATTAGAATCCATTCCTATTCAGTAGAAGTGTGTCTAGCATTTCTTAATTTCTCCCAAAAGAGTAAACTGAGGCACAGAATTTTGAAGGTCATGCTCAACATTTCAATAACTATATTCAGTAATTATTGATATCTTATTAGACAATATTATTTATTGAATCCTAGTCTGATTTCTATAACTGTCATTATATTTACAAATTATCTTTGATCTATTATCAACAGGTTTTCCATTTATAAATCAAGTTCTCTTTCAAACTTCTTTACTAAAATTATGAGTTTATCTGAACAAAACAAGTTAAGGAAATAGAAGTGCAGGTAGGAAGAGACTGAATTAAACACACACACACACACACACACACACACACACACACACACGCCTTTTAGCAAATCCTGATTTCATTCTTTGCTGAAAAAACCACGTCCTTGATCTCAACCTCCCTTTCTGTTCTTCTAATCTAATGCCTGCCCTTATCTTCTAACTGCTCCCTCTCTGCCCCCTATCCTGGCCCTGTTATCTGGGTACTCTCCATTCCTGAAGCAAAATACAGGGGGTGTTGGGGGGGGCACAAAGTAACATCATTGTCACTGTACCACCATTTCCAAAGAATAGAAACCCCCCTGCATCGCTCAGATGAAGCTTGCTTTCTTCTTTCCTCTGGTCGTGGGAAAATTCGGTTTCTTCATACTAAGCAGAAGGAAAAACTGCACGCATAGCAAAAATCTCCAGGCTTCCCCTGTCCCAGCTCAGAGCCACTGTCAGAGCGAGTTTCCAGGAGTGAATGAACTTAATCCTCAAAGCCAATCAAGAACAGGCTACAAAGCAATCCGGTGCGCCCCTGAACCCCCTTTTCTCACAATGCTGTCCTTTGACTATTAAATCAGTCTCCATCCCTTCCTCCTTCCAATCCATCAGGGCGAGGAAATTCCTGGGGATGCCAAGGAGGCTTGGAGGGTGAGTGGGTGGGAAACCCTGGAGGAAGAGGGGTGCCAGATGGTGATTTGCAGGGGGGCTGTGCGGAAAGAAGAGTATCCAGGGGGCAGCCCAGGAGACACTGCTTTTGGACAGCTTGCAAAGTCTGGCGGTGAAAGGAAGCCGGGGTGTCCACTCACCCCAGTTTGCAGAGTTCGCAGGAAGTTTTGGGGAGGGGCGAGCGGCTCTCCCCACTTCTACGGGGCTGGGCAAGGAGGGGGAGACAGCAGCAGGTCTGGAAGCAGGCAGTCAGGTTCACGCCCACGGGCGGGCTTAGGGTGCTCCTGGCTGGGGTCTGCGGGGTGCAGACTGGGGGGGCTCCAGGCAGAGCGCGCGCAAGCGGGTATGGAGGGGCTCGTCCTGCTCAATGCCTTGGCCACCCGGCTGCTCTTTGTACTGCATTCGCTGGTCGGGGTCTGGAGGGTGACAGAGGTGAAGAAGGAGCCCCGATACTGGTTGCTAGCGCTGCTCAACCTCCTGCTCTTTCTGGAGACCGCACTTACTCTCAAATTCAAGAGAGGCAGAGGCTACAAATGGTGAGTGAACTGGGAGAGCCTCAAAGACTCTCCCCCCCACCCCCAGGCATGGTCCCTTTCTCCTTAGGACACAATCTCAGGTTTCCTTAAAGTCCATCTTCTTTCTTGCAGCCTGCTGATTCTTTGACTCGGATCCCGAATCCCCCCTTTGTCCTACTTGGATTGCTTCTGAGCAGCGCAGGAGAGATGCTAGTCTCTGGTCCCAAAGGAGCACCAGAGGTGCAGCCACGTGTCATCACTGATTTCCAAATTTTGCAAAGTTGGGGAGTGAGAGGGAGTGATGGGGAGGAAGAAGGAAAGCCCTGGAGTTGGCTTCTGCAGAAAGTACACCCAAATTTGGGTGACTTCTGGGACATGTACTTGGGGACCAGTGCTGTGCTGCTGCTTTCTAAAGGGAGACATTCCAGTGGAGTGTGCAGGATTCCCCTGAGCATATCTGGGCTCTCTGCTGCTTAAGAAAGAACCAGTGCACATCTGGCAGGCACCCAGAGGGAGAAAGCCCTCGGAGCAGCCTGTAGTTTCTGGGGCTCCCTCCTTCCAGTCTAGCTCTTTGAGCTAAACTGTTTCCAGTTCAGGTGTTGTGGCGTGGGTGGCTTTCAAGGCACGGAACATATCATCCCTCTGTCAAAGAGATTAGAGATGGTGGATGGGCCAGCAGGTAGAGCAGTGTGTTAGACTTTGCAAAAATGTGGAAGAATCCCCAGTCTCTGCTTGGAACTTCATGTCTATGGAGAACTTGATGATAATAGGAGAATTGAGGGGAAAGATTATTTACATTTATAAAGAGCCCCTACCTCTCCATTCCTTCAAATCAGTATATTTTCATCACCAATTCTTCAGATTAGACCTTTCTATTATTCATATTCTTTTAAAACAGCAAGGCTGAGTTTTCACAAGAGTAGTACTTAACAAATTTTATTTAATGCTGTGAGTAAGAGGAAAATGTAACAGTCAAAATTCCAAAAATCATAGCAACCTAGTAGCCCCTATCTTGGGGGGGGGAAGGTGGGAATAAAAGCTTTTTCCACAAATTTACATATTAAGCAATAAGGCTTGTGCATTTCTTAATAGTTCAACAAAAGTGTTTTCTTTCCATATTATGTGTACTTGTTTGCCCAATTTGCAACAGTAACAATTTTTGAAATTTAGAATTATTTGCTTCTATATTATGTGTACTTGTTTGCCCAATTTGCAACAGTAACAATTTTTGAAATTTAGAATTATTTGCCTAAAATGCTAAGGCAATGAAACTTGGATTTTTACTCTTCTCACCTCCCCAAAAAGTAAGAAGTATTTGAATGCTTTCCAATGTGTCTTTCGGAAAAATCAAAGAGGTATTAGCTTTCCAAATAGACCTTAGGGTTAGAGAAATAAAAGAGGGGAAAGAGTCAGTAAGCATATGAAATTGATTCCGTTTTTTACTGAAGTAGCTTTAATACACAATTATGGAAATATCTTCAGGTATTGGATGAAGTTTGAAGGTAAAAAATAGTTCCACTTAATGCAGTCCCACAACCACCCATTAGAGCTTCTGAGAAAAATTGTGTACTTCAGAAGACAGATCAACACAGCAATTTCTGAAAGATTCCAGCTTCCTCATCGGAAACCTTAGCTCAGGATAAGTCAAAATTCCACTTGAGCTAAAGAGAAACACCTTAGCCCAAAGAATTTTACCTTCCTGTCTCTATCATCATTGATGGCTCACGCAAACTACATGCTACTTACAATCCAGACCTTCAGGGCAAATGCATGATTGTCAATTAGTTGAATTCAAAAGGAAACAGGGCATTTCTATAATCTCAAAATATCCCAGGTTATAACAATCTAATACTTACTCACAGTGAGGTATTGAGAAAATCACTTACTCTCTGAATATCAGTTTCCTCATCTTTAATACTCAACTGATGGACTGTTAGAAAATTAGATGAAATCTTCCAGTTTAGTGGCCAATTGGTTTTATATCCTAAAATATTTCTTTTTTATTTCTTTTGAAAAGATTCTGTCAACAAATGTCTTCTCTATATAAATCAAACATTTATTCACAGGATTATCCAATAATTAATAATTGGCAGTAAAAAAAATAAAAATTTTTTTCTTCTTTTTTTCCAGAATGTTCCTGTGATGCTTATTAATCTTGTTGGCTCAATGTTTAAACTAATGTTTGAAACTAAGTGGGAGAGAAATATTGATAGATAAGACTTATAGGCATTGAGGAACAAATTAGTCTTAATAAATGGCCCAAACTCAAACATAATTAGTAATGTGTTTGCTTTAATGACATTGTCAGACAGAACCATGAGAGATTAAATAGAGGAAAAATATGATTCTTATTTTGATGGACAAAGCCCACACACCATTGTGTCATAAGTCTTAAATGATTAGAAAGTAGAATAATTATAATCTAGAAAATTGTCCTTAGAATGACAAAACTAAACAAAGGGACATATTTGGGACTTGGGATATCTTTCTTTTCTGGATTTAAATTTTATGTATAAAGTATGACATAGTTATTTTGTTGTTTCTCAGTGCAAAAAAATAAAGTCTACAAGGTCTGAAAGATGGTTCAAAGGACTGAGTGCATCATCTGTGTGAAAGAGATCTGGATTTGCTCCCTAGCATGTCATGGTTCCCTGAGCACCATTGGAGTGATTCCCAAGAATAGATTTGGAAGTAGACTCCAAGCACTGTTCAATGTTCTCCTCCCATTCCCTTCCAAAGAAATTTCCATGATAAAATCAGATGGATGAATAAACAAAGTGAATATTTTGACAGTATATAAAATCCACTATTTATGCAAATGTTACTGTATCTGTAGGTAAAGGTGTATCAATATATAACATTTGATTAATCAGCTTCATATTTTGCAATCTACCCAACAGAAACTATGTAAAATATTAATTTCCATCTTCAGTATAAAATAAACCTGACATTAACTTTATCATCCATTAATGTACACATGGAGTAATTATTGACCTATACCAGAGAACCAAAGGTTAAAATAATGAATTGGATGTGGCATATTTTTGATAGGTTATCAGGAAAATAAAGGTAATATGTATTATGGGCTCACTAAAAATATCTACTTGTAAAATAGTTGCAATTGTTAAATGAAATACTTAAGACAAGAAAATTAATTAAATAACATCTAAATAGTGTAAAAATGAGGTGAAACTTCTTTTTTCTGTATCATCAAATCTAAGATCCTCCTTTATACTAGTCTGTGCTTATTTTTATTTTTACTAAAACTTGTGCCTAGTTCTAAATACATAAATTAGTAGAAATCATAATATGAATGAATCTATAGAAGAAAATGCAAATATAAAAGTTTCTTTAAGGGCAGCAAACATATTAGACTTGTCCAAAAGTATTTCTTTAGTTATCCAATGGAAAGGAAAAAAATGGAATTAGAAATGTTGAGCTCAGCTGTGCACGAACAAGAATGTTATTTCAATAAAAAGTTAATAATTTGCCAGTTGGACAAGCTTGATTTGTTGAATTCCTATAGGATAGGGAGTAGAAGCCAACAAAATAATGCATTATTTAATGCAGTAACTGTACCACAGTGGAATTTGCTTTTATCACCTAGTGTTTGTTTTATCTGCATATTAATTTAAATTTTTATAAGCTAGAAGTCCATAGTTTTATTTTTTCTCTGATTTAATTTTTTATATTTTGACTTATAATGCAATGGCTTTATGACGTAGCATCAAAAAACGTCAAATAGAACACAAAAATTCACTTGTTTTCTATTAAATATTAGCACAGTATTTTTAATAGATGTAAAAATGGTTGTTTGTGTTAAGTATAAACTCTGTTCATATTAAAGCAGAGAATATCACAGAATTAGAATTCCAAGTTGAATTTATTGCCAAAAGTACAGGATTTTTAACATTGAGTTATTTTTAACCTAATTTTAATAATGCAATGGAAATAAATTTGACTTCCCCTATTTGATTGCCTTTGGTTTTTTTTCTCTTGTCTTTTAAGTTCAATCATCTCTCAAATCACTTGTGAATTTGTCTCATAAATACTCATCATCCATTTTATAATCAGACAGTAGTAACATAAAAAACACAGTTGAGATTAAAAATGATAACACTTCAACTCATTATTCAACTGTGTGGGATTAGTAATAGCTAAATATAAATATCCAGCATTTCCTATGTTTAGACTTTTCCAAGTCTTGAACACTGGTAAACTCATTTGATTCTGAGAGTAACTGCAATGATCTTAATTTTCTTTTTTCTATCTCTGATGAAAACAAGGCACAGATTTGTTCATTTATAGGACCTAGACTCACAGTTGGCAATTAGTGAAACAGGGACATTGGGTCTCCAAACTCAACCTCTTTGCTTCCGCACATGTGACCAATTTAGAAGGCAAAGGAGGTAATGAAAAATACTACATTGGGTACTCAGGGTGTGAGGAGTCATAGAGTGTGAGTTGTAGCAGGAAAATTGGATATGTTGTCCATTAGAATAGAGAAATGCAGAGAGTATTCATAATGATAAGGGAGGTGAAGGATAATGGAGATGAGTATTGGAAACTTAGATTACTGGAGGAATCACAGAGCCCTAGAATTCTTCAGTCAATGGAAATGCATAAAAAGGGTCATATGTACTATATACAGTTTGCATGTTAAGAGTTTGGAGGTAAATAGAAAAGATGAAAAGCCATATAGAAAATTCTTTCTAAGGACTGAGAGCACAGTTTGCATGTACAAGGGCCATTATTTTCCTGAACAGTACACGACCCATGAAATACCTCTAGGAATGACCTCTGAATAGAGTTGAGAATAGCCATTGAGTTTACCAACTCTGACCCCAGTCATCTGTCCTTTAATCAAATCAAACAAAATAGCATAAAAGTTTTAAAAACCCAATAAATCCTGCTCATAAAAAAACTTCATTTTAGTTAGGAACTCAAACAAAGTAAATATTAAACAAATGAGTCAATAACTGAAAAAAAAATGCAAGTCAACACACATGTGGTCAAAACTGTGAAAGTCCGTTGTTCTGGCTGTAGAGGAAAGACAACCAGGGGAAAATAAAATTTCGGTGGGCGAGAGAGTCCAAGTTGGAGGAGTGAATTTGAACCAAATCTATTAGAGAATGGGAGTGTGGCATAGAGAGAGCCAAGGAGGATCAAAATGTGCCTTGGAACATTCCTGTTGTACTCCCAAAAGAGAGATAAGTATATTCCCCCATAGTTTTTGTTGTCTCTTCTCTTCTTCAAGTAAAACATTTCTTCTTTTGCTTCTTTTTCCATATCTCATGTGTGTTCGAAGATGGGTGGTTCCTAACTGAAAACAGGAAAGATAAATTTGGGACTCAGAAGAGTTGATCTTAAATTGATTGCAAATTCAAGCCAATTAGACAAAATTAAAATAAAATTCCTTTTTGATTACTCAAATATGTATAGAAGTTTTGCCAGCAGAAGTGAAAAACAGACTGGATAGATACCATAAGGAGTCTTATCTTGAACAATTTTTGGGAAGGATTGAAAACATTTCTGTGATGTATTTCTGTCGTATTTGGTCATATCTCTTGCTGTTTTTGTTTTTGGGTTAAACATGGCTGGACTCAGGGCTTACTCCTGGCTCTGGGATCAGGAATCGCTCCTAGAGGTGCTTGGAAGAGGGGGTGCATATATGGAGCCAGAGAGTCAACAAAGTCAGCCATGTAAAAGGCAAATTTTGTACCCACTGTACTATTTCTCTGGTCCCTGGGCCCCTAGAAAATTGACTATGTTCATAATTATTCTATAGTCAAATGAGATAGTTAGATTGAAATAAAAAATATCCTATTCTATTGAAATTACGTACTTGAGAAACTCTCATTAACAGTATTTTAAATTACAGAACAGTACCTTAATGAATAAGAAATATTTTTAAAAGTATACTCTTTTGTTGCTTTTTATACTTAAAAAAAAACAAAGTGCAAATTAGTTAGGTATAAATTTATCAGCATACACATATCCCAACCTCCAAATTTCTTGTATTTCTTTTTTCCTGACAGTGATATATAATTATGCATACAGTATTAGGACAAATTTGAATCATTAATTTGTTTCTCCAATAATGGAAAGCTAATAGTTTTTGGCCAAATTTTTTGTGCATGACCCTTTCTACTCTAGGTGTTAGTTCCTCCAAAGTACTAGTATCATGAGAGTTAGACCTATGTATATAAATCACTCTGTTAAAGAATACTGTTTTCAATGAAAAATTTTATATGTATGACTAAAAAGTAAAATTTCCTGAGTCATATTAAAGTAATATTAGGCACATAGAGATTATAAATATAAAATGCCACAATGGGGATTGATTTTATTAATATCAGCCTTACTATAAACCTCTCACCAATGACATTCAAGAATGGGGATTATATTTTATATTTATTTTGTCTTTCTTATCTCAAAGACTAGCTGATGTACCATTGACTCAATGTTATATGTGTTTAAGTAAAAAATTAATAATCATTGGGAGGAAAAAGTTTCTCCTACTGTTATTTATCCTCTTACTGTTGCTATGCCTGCCAGTTTTAGCCAAATTCAGAAGCATTCATTTGCTTTTTTTTTTTTTAGCTATGCCAGGCACTGCTCAGGGATTACTCTTGACTCTTTGCCCAGGAATTACTCCTTATTGTGCACAGAGATGCTGGGATTAAACCTGGGTCAACCACATGTAAGGAAAATGTATTACTCACTTTTTCTATTACTCCACCCTTCCTTTGTTTTCTTATTTCTCTATTTAGCTCTCCAGTTAGACATATATATCTTAATATGCCTAGAATAGCCTCTGAATAAATTGACTATTTTTTTGCACTGTTTTAAGTAACAGTCGTGAAGATTATGGTGAAAGTAATGGTGCTATGACAAATAGAAGTGGTAGCAGTTACCAGTCATTCAGTAGTGATAATGTACAATGCCAGTTTGGTATTAATTATAACTTGCAATCCTCACAATGACACTGTGAATTAGTTTCCATCTCCATTCTATTTTGTTATGAGACATTGCTGCACATTAAGGGTTGATCACTCATCTAAAGTCACAATTATTAATAATAAAACACAAAAACAACTTCCAGTGTCTGCTGAACACTCACATTTATACAAACAGACTTTATCATGACACCTAACAGCACAGTCACTCCATATGTAAAACCCTATGACAGTCTTTTGCTCTTACTTGCCATCGAGGAAGTCCAAATTCAAGAGATTGAAGAAAGACTGAGCATGCTAGAACCGAAATCCTTAATTCTGTTCTGCTTATCTTTCAGCAATTATATTGGTTTTAGGCATTATATCTGCATATATTTTTTAAAATCAAAAGATTTCCTCTAGAACCTGAAAGAAAGTATAGTAGGTAAGATATTTCCCTTATAGTACCCACCATACTTGATCCCCTGCATCTATAAAACTCCAAGAATTATTATTTAGTACAGTTAGATGTCAGCCGTGAGCAATATCAGATATGCTCCAAAACAATAGGAAGATTTTCTCTAGTAGAGAAAGTGTCAACTTTCTAGACTTTTTTTTTAAATTTGGTCAAGTAAATAGCAGAGAGATATTAGTATAGTTTTGCCTAGATAAAACTCTAAAAAGGATTATACCATGAATAATGTTGGTTAGAAACATTCGTGTACAAGTAGTTATTATGGTAAAGCCAAAATAATGTAAGAAAAAATGGCATCAGGAGAAAAATTCTAGATTGTCTTTAAGTGATGATTTAAATAATCAATTTTTTCTATGGGACAAAAAAATATCATTGTCTTTCACATAATGAAAAGTGAAGCATTACATAAGCAACATTCATAATCTTGCATCCTCTCATAAAGTATTTAAATTCCTTTAAATCCTTAGTGGTTAAGCTCACCTTTTTATTAAGTGAGGATTTATTTTACAAGGAGCTTTTTTTTTTTCTTGAAAAAATATACATTGAGAACAAGACAAATTAGAATTCAGAGAACACATAATTTTTCACAACTTAAGTCCAAAATAGCAGAAAAACTATATAGCATGAAGTTTCAGCTAGTAAGGTAGACTTGTTAGAAAAAGACATTTTTTTAGGTAAGTGAATTATACATTGCTATTTGTAATAACTAGCCTTTAAACAGGAGTGGGCAGAGAAAAAAGGTTTTAGGGTTGAAGAAAAACGGTGGCATAATTTCTTTGCTTTAGAAATTTTATAAAATGTATAGTACATAAAAAATAAACCTGTGTTTTGTTTTTTATAACTAGTTTAATTACACTGATACTGTTGGAACTTGAATTTTATAAGTTTCAATTTGGAGGGGGGGGCATACCCAGAGACGCTCAGGGGTTACTCCTGGCTATGTGGCTCAGAAATCGCTCCTGGCTTGGGGGATCATATGGGACACTGGGGGATCGAACTGCGGTCTGTCCTAGGCTAGCGTGTGCAAGGCAGACTCCTTACCGCTTGCACCACAGCTCTGGCCCCAACTTTCAATTTTTAATACAGTATATTCTTGCTTCAAATATAATTAGCAATTAAAATTATTAGTCATGTTATTTACATTGCTATTAATATTTGGGTTTCATGCACATAGTGTTTCAACATCACACCCTTAAATCAGGCTGTCCATTTCCTTCCATTACTGCCTCTGTCCCCTCTTATCTCACCTTAACCCTCCTTTCCCAACTATCTCCCCGTCAGGGTTAGCTCATTGTCATAAATTCTGTATTTTTAGTTTTTCAGTATCTTCCTTCCTTTATATAACACACGAGACAGGTCAATCTGTATCAGTCCCTCTTCTGACTAACTTCCTTCTGGGCACAATACTCACAGTTTTATCCATTGAGTGGCAAATTACATGCTTATTTTTGCAGCTGACTAGCATTCAGCTGTGTATATGTAACATAGATTCTTATTCTAGTCCTCTGTTCTTTGACATTTTGGTGATTAACAAAATTTTAGTTATTGTGAACAGCACTGCAATAAACATAGGAACACATGTCTTTTCTAAATATTATTTTTGAGACCTTGAGGTAGATGCCAAGAATTGTAATTTCTGAATCACATGGAAGATCATTTCTTAGTATTTGTGTACCTGTATGCATTTTGTTTTCCAAAAGACTGTAAGCAAATATTTTCTCACAATTGGTGGAGTATCTTTTTATTTGGTGATTATTATTTTTCAGATCAGAAGTTTCTTTATTTGATGTATTTATTTACTTATATATTTTATTTATTTACTGTAATCTCATGTGTTTATCTTCTATTTTCTTGGCCAATATCATTGAATTGTTAATGATGCCTCTAGAATCAATGTTATAAAGGTTTCTCCCTATACTTTTCTCAATATAATTTGTAAATTCAGGTCTGATATCTATATCTTTAATCCGACTGAATTGAATTTTTGTGCTTAGAAGTTTTTTTTGTAATTAAGTGGGGAATATAGGGCTAATTTTGAAACAGATTTAAATATGACTTATTTACAAAATCACTGGAAGTAAACTACATTTAATAAGAATTGAAAGTAAGAACACTTATATTGATCTTCAGAGGTATTATATAATGCCCAAATACAGGTATTCCTTGAAGGCATTATAAATACATAGAATGAATTCAGTGCACTGGATAGTCACAACCCATTCCTCCCTATCCCTACTATTCTTGTTAGTCTAATCACCCACAAAACCACACAAATTTATCATTTGACCTCGATGATAATTAAAACATGCACACTTCATCTATAATTTTTTTTCAGTGGTGGTAGTGGGTTTTTTATGAGCTTAAAATTACTTAGCTGGGGGCCGGCGCCGTGACGCTGGAGGTAAGGTGTTGTCTGCCTTGCCAGCGCTAGCCTAGGACGGACCACGGTTCCATCCCCCGGCGTTCCATATGGTCCCCCCCAAACCAGGAGCGACTTCTGAACGCATAGCCAGGAGTAACCCCTGAGCGTCACCGGGTGTGGCCCAAAAACCAAAAAAAAAAAAAAAAGAATAAAATTACTTAGCTGTAGCCCCCTTCTTTTTCTAGGGCCAGTTGAGCCAAAGGTGTCTGAGCAAGAAGGCAAGAAGGAGTGATGAAGTCCATCATATTTTTAAAAAGTGTGGTATGGATGGAATTGAATCAGTGACTTCTCAGATATTCAGAGCATGTATAGTCCACAAGTATATTAAATGCATGCTAAGCACGTTCATGGGTAGAAAAGTTGATGATATATTGAGGTTGTTGTAGGAGCCCATATTTTTATCTGTGTACTAAAAAAGTTTTTTTTTTCTGAGCAATTCAGATGGGAAAAAAAACCCTAGTAAATTCACCTAAACCTAGAAAAATGAGTCTACATATTATATGTACAATCTTTAAATGGTAAGCTTGATGGGTTCCAAAAAGAATGGAAACCTAATTTTCTGAGTTGTGAAAGCAGGACTGTTGTTACAAAGTACTTCAGATATTATTTTGAGGGCACTCACGGCAGTCAGTTTAGTGTGAGATTTTGAAATTTGGATCAAATATGCATGCAGTTGCATTCTAACCAGGTAAACAGAATCTAATGAGACATGAAATACAGATAGAATCCCTATTCATATCAAACCAATTTTGGAATATTATTTTTTTGTTTAGTTTAAATATTAATTTTTAAATTTATGATGAGAATACTAGAATCCTCATTATTTTAAAAATTCAAAGCCAAATAGGGTAACTTTATGGTGAGGTTTTGGGTACTTATTGATCTGGTACTTGTCTTATATGCTTCAGTCCTGGGTCTGATCTCTGGTACCACGTATAGTTCTCTGAACCCACCAGGATTAAACGCTACGTGCAATTATGAATAATTCCTAAGCACCACTAGATATGCCATCCCTCTAATTACAACACAAAACGTTTGCAATAAAAAGCTAAGGGTTTGTTCTCATTGGTTATCATCAATATCTTTGTTTTTCCACATACTACATAAAAGTGATATGTGATATTTGTTTTTTTATCTTTTTTATATTAATAATTTTTATTTTGACCAAAGTTGTTTACAAATCATTCACAGTAGTATTTCAGGTACATAATGACATTGAATCAGGGGCACTTCTACCACCAATGTTGTACTTCCTCCATCCCTGTTCCCAGCCTACATCCCATACCGCCCCTCCTTTGCCTAATTCTACCCAAGATGCAGCAAATTACAATATTTTTGTCCTATAGTATGGAATGATATTACATTGTGTAATGTTTACATACCTTTTTTTTTAATCCATTCATTTGTTGTTCAATAGTTGGGTTGTTTCCATTAAACTGGTTATTGTGCTAAGAGCTATGATGAATAACAGTATACTTGTATCCCTTTGGAATACTAATATATTTTTATTATATGCATACATGCCAATAAGTAGGACTGTTGGGTCATATGGAAACTTTATTATTAATTTTTAGAGAATATACATATTATTTTCCTTATGGAGAGGCTTAACCAGATAACATTGCCACCAAAATGAAATGAGTGTTTTTTATTCACCAAGCTTTCCATTCCAATATTAGGTGATTTTAATATTTTTGATATTTGTAACATTTATATCATTCTCAATGATCTGAGGTGATACTTTTTGTCACTTTGATTTAAATTTCTGTGATTTTTTTTTGGAGAAGTGTCTGTTTATTTCATGTCTTCTTTTTTTAATTTTATTTTTTGGATGGGATTATTGGTTTTGTTGTTGTTGAGTTTTGTAAATATTTTGTATAACTTGGAGATTAGTCCTTTATCTGATTTAACATGTACAAGTATTTCCACCCATTCACTAGGCTGTCTATTCATTTATACCTCGTTTCTTTTGAAGGACACACATTTTATTCTGCAGAAAGAAATAATGAAATAAGATTAAAATTTTACTTTTTAGAATGCATCTCTTAGTTCTGAAAGGGAATTGCATGGATCAAAAATATGGCAAACTTTAAAAATAATGAACACTAGCTAAATGTCACCTTGAAATATTAAATATTTCTGAGTAGCAAAATATATTAAATTCATATGGGGTATAGAATAGTTTTTTTTAGTAAAATTTATGATAGGAGTCATTTTTTATGCTCTCTGCTGCCTGAATCATAACTAATGTGTGTGCTCTCTCTCTTTCTCTATTCACCTTAAATTTTCTTATATAAAACTGTTTTGCTTCATAAAACAATCAAATTTTTAATCATATTTTAAGAATAGATCATTAGTCAAACCAACAACACAATGTCAACAATGTAGGAATATTAATAACTAAGGTCTTAACAAATGACTGAACATTTATGGAAACCTCACCATGTGCCAAGCTTTGTGAAAAAGATCTGAGACAATGAGACTAAGGTAGAGGCGAGGATGGACATTGTATTTTCAAAGACAAATAAATTGAATCGATGAGATTTAAAATGGTTTCCTAGTTTGTGAAGTATCTTTTGATGCTCACCAATTCCACAAGAGACACAAATCAAGTAGTGTACTTGCTACAGAGTTTGGAAATGGGTATAAAGATCCTTATAGAAGTCTATCCTTTACTCATAACATCAAACATTTAAACTCTTGCTTAAAAAGCATTAAAGACCTATAAAATGCCAAGTAAAACATAGAATTGAAACAGATGATGAAGGGGAAGGGACATAATGACATATATGACTCAGATCTGAGTTCAAGGAAGTTAACTAGAAAGACCAGCACATTAACACACAATGGATCAATAAAAAATGGAAGACTAATTTTTGCTAAGTCTTTGAAAGAACTATTCAGGACATTTTGTTTTATTTTTCTTTGCTTTAAAGGCATAGTCAGTTAGAACTATTTAACTGCTCTTCCACATAGGATGTGGTAACTGAAGAGGAAGGGGAAATTGAGATAAGACTAGATAATAGAGCTTTTGAATATCAGATTATGGAACTTAGATTTTTCTGTAGTTACAGAGGTCAAGGGAAGTTTTGTTTGTGTTTCTTTTGACAATAGCAAAGATTCTAAATTAGAGAGAATAATACTGAATGGGATAGTATTTTTTTCAATTGCCGGAATAGGACTTAAGAATAGAACTTGTTATAGATAATTGTTTTATTTTAGCATTTTTCAAGAGCTTTGTTTAGTCTATGGTTCCAAGGCTACTGTCAAAGTATTGTTAATTCCAAAATAGTGAGTGAGTGAGTGAGTGAGTGAGTGAGTGAGTGAGTGAGTGAGTGAGTGAGTGAGTGAGTGAGTGAGAGAGAGAAGTGGAATGTCTGTCCCAAAGATAGACAGTGAGGGTGGGTGGGACATGAGGAATATTGGTGGTGGGAAGGTTTCACTGGTGAAAGGTGGTGTATATTCGATGACTGAAACCCAACTACAAACATTTCTGTAACCATGATACTTAAAAATGTTGCTAAAAATAAAAGTCCAGTTTATGGTGAAAACAACATCTGATAGCCCAGATTAACATTTACATATTTCAACTGCATATACAACTAGAATTTTATTCCAAGTTTCATTAAAGAACTATTATTGCCTTGTGCACAGCTGACCCAGGAGAAACCGGGGTTCAAATCCCGGGATCCCATATGGTCCCCCAAGACAAGAGTGATGTCTGAGAGTATTGCCAGGAGTATCATCAAGTGTGTCTCAAAAACAAACAAACAACAACAGCAAAGAACTATTCTAGAATTCTTTGTGTTTCTCTTGATATGTTAGATCAAATTTGTTCCTTTTTTAAAAAAAAGTAAGTGCAACCTGAACTTTGTTATTTCTCTACAGGCCAATCATCTTTTGAATTAAATTTTAATAACATCATGCCTAAATGATTTTTGTGGGACAACAAGGATGGGGGGGTGCTTGTCATGCATATTTTTCCCTGATTTTTTGAAACACATATGTCTGTGCTCAGATTTTTATGCTGGTTCATTGTTCAAGGAGCTCAACTTGTGGGGTTCAGAAAATCATCTGGGAATGGCAGAGATCAAATTCAGGTCAATATGTGTAAGGCAAGTGCCCTGCATGTTGAATCATCATACCAGCCTCTATAAATTATTTTTTTCTTGTCATTTCTATATTGCTTTCCACAAAAACTAAAAGGAAATTTTAATGGCATGTCTGTTCTAAACACTTTATTCCATTCTTATTTACTTTTCTATTCTAGGTTATAGTAATATGATTTTAGAATGATTTCATCTCAAAATAAGATTGTTTATTGACAATGACAATTGTTAGTATTTATGGTAGTTTTAAAACATTGTGTGTCCTAAATTATTATTAATATAATGATGACATTGATCATTTTGACTTTTACTTTTCTATACAGTAAAAGTTGTTCAATCTAACATAAAAAAGTATTTTAAAGAAATACATTTGCAAAACGTGTAGTTTTTATTTTCTCATGCTGCTAGGAAAATATTTTCATTTTATTCTAACCAAAATATTATTATTTAGGATTAAATTGAACGTTATTTGTTAGGTACATATTATTGAATGCCCTAAAACTTCTCTGATGTCACACAAAGGAGTTATCCTAGAGAATCTTGCATGTGCCATTGAGAAGAATATACACTCTGTATTTTCTTTTGTTTTCAAATGTAGATTTCTATGTAAATATAAATATATTCATATATATGCAAATACATAAAGTACATCTTTTGAGTTACATTTTATATTATTATTTTCTTAAATTCCTGTCTAGATTCTGAATTCATTGTTGTAAGTTCCATGTTGAGATTTACATAATTATTTTGTTAATGTAAAGGTATTTTTTATGCTTGTTAATAATTGTTTTGTACACTTAGGTGTCCCTGCAATGGATTTTTATTTATGCATTATTACTATTATTATGTATTATTGACAATATTTGATTTTTTTCCTTTTTATTTTTGGTTTTGGATCACACCTAGTAGTATTTATACTTGACTTCTGGCTCTGCATTCAGGAATAACTTCTGGCAGTATTCAAAAGGTATAGAGTATAGATTTCAAACCAGGTTGGTCAGATCTCTGGGTTATTCCTAGATTATTTCTCTGTAGGAATGATGATGAAATTCAATGCTTCAGATGCTATTAGCCAAAAAATAGGACTCAGTTTTTGGTCCCAGCATTCTTCCTGGATGTTCACTGCTACTAAGAATGCCCATGCTCTCCATTCTTTACCATTAGGGTCTGTTCTGCTAACAATAAAGGCAACTATTACTGCATCATCCATATCACAGATACTATCCTTGAATTTCACTGTTTCAATGCTATGAATAATAAGCTGGGAGACAGTACAGATGTTAGGGAGCTTACCTTCTCTGGTGCCAATATCCATCACCCCATCACCATATTGTCCCCTGAGCACTGCCAGGAATGATCCTTAATCACAGAGCTAAGATTAAGTGCTGAAGACAGCCCAGCATACTGTCCTTTCCCAATCAATTCATTATAAACATGAACAGGTACATGATCTCTGAAAATATAGAAACTTAGCTGGTTAAGTTTCCCTATAATTTACAGGTCAATTTGATTGTTTTTTTCAACAGGAAATCTTACTTATTAGAGATTATTTACCAGGTTTCTGTGGAAAAAGAATACTATTTAGACTGTGTTGTGCTACGCATACATAAACTTTTAGGGGAACTCAGCCCACCAGATGTATCCTCAGATTTTCCTGGTGGGGAGAACTGAAATTACCCCCACGGGGTTCCTCAAAAGGCCCACTGTGGACACCTTTTTCCCCTGCGTGGATGGTTGAGGAATTTCCGAAGAGATGGCTTGGCATTACATTTTAGGTCATTATTTGGCTTCTCTCCTTTGTAAATATCAGGCAAAATTGTGGCCTCTATCAAATAATTTGGCTCAGAAATTTCAGCACCAAAGATTACTAAGAGAACCCCTTTTCTGGATAATATTTAGCCCTAAAAGCAAAGACAATGTTTTTTTTTTCTCTTTTTCAAATATGTTCTCGCAGCTGCAGTTTCTAGTAACCAAGGGCAAAGTCAGAAAGCAGATCCTGGGCTACTGACTCCATAGAAAAAGGGAACCACACCTAAACACATTTTGGGGGAACTGGCTCTTTCCTTTACTTGACCTCTAAAACAATAGAGTCCAGCCAGTGGAGATCAAGTTTCTAGACATTTCCTACTTCTTCCTAGTTCTGATTTTGCATTTGAAGTAAGCTTGCAAAGAGTTGCCTTGAGTTGTGACCTTCTCCTTCATAATTTGGAGTTTTTGCAGGCACACTCATAGCTTAGGTATTGTTACTGCTGTGCATTGCTTTGTGATTGTGATTATTCTTCACCTGTGACTGGCTTACCTCTATAAAACCCCCTGTTTGAAAAATAAACTTGTTGCACTCCTGCCAGAAACGTGTTGACTGCACATTCTCTGTATGTGTTTTCATTTATTTCATATTTCATATTTCTCCGTACGCCGGCCTGGGAAACCTACTCTCCCTCAAGTGGATTGACCAAAATCGACTGGTTCTGCAAGACAGAAGCCGCTTGCAGTAGTGTTGTGTTGAAAGATTTTTTTTTAATTTTAATCATTATAGTTTATAATAATTTTAGAGTACTGACAATGATATGGTTTCATGAACACAACATTCCAATATAACACCCACAGTGAAGTGTCTTTCATTTTCTCAAGATTCCCTATGGCATCTTCCTTCAATTCCATATTTCTTTATCCACCATAGATCAATGCCATGTTAAGGTCAGTTCTGTAGATCAGGTTTTTATTGTTGCTTTGTGCTTTTTGTTATTTCTCAACTATGATTATTTATATCCCACAAGTGAGAGATCCTTCTCAGACTCTCTCCTTCTGGCAGACTTAACTTAGCATGATGGCCTCCAATCCCATTCACATAGCAGCAAATTGCATGATTTTGTCCTTTCTTCTATCAAGCACTATTTCACTGACCATGTACACTATAGTTTCTTTACTCAATCTTCTGCAACTGGACACCTGGATTGTTTCCAGATTTGGGTTATAGTGAGTAGTGCTGCAATGAATATAGGAGAACAAATGGTTTTTTCTGGTTAGAGTTTTTGAGACTTTGGATTAGACATTTAGAAAAAGAATTACTGGGTCATATCAAATCACAACTCATAGTTGTTGTGTGTTTTTTTTTTCTTTTTCCTTTTAATCAAATTTTCCTTAGTTTTTGGGCCAGAAATGGTGCTTATCGCTTCTTGGCTTTTTGGCTAAAATCAAGTGTAGATATGGTGTTCAGAGGTTACTACTGGATCTGTGCTCAGAAATAACTTCTGGCAGGTTCGGGAACCATATGAGATGCCAGGGATCAAACCTTGGTTGGCATGTGCAAGGCAAACACCCTACCACTCTGCTATCTCTCTGCCCCCAAATTCTTAGTTATTTTTTCTAAAAAATGTTCATATTGTCTTCCTAAAAGTTTGAATCTGTAGACATACCTACCAGCAGTGGATGAGAGTTCTTATATTTCCATCAGATATTTAGTCTTTGAAGGTAAGAGTTCAAGCTGGGATTGCTTTTAATTCAGGTATTATCAAAATAAAATTTTAATCCAAAATTACATAAATTTGGAGATTATGGACTGAATTTAATATACTATTATTTTTATTCTCAAAACTCATATTTTAAAGCCCAAATGCCCATGTTTTGTAACAGCTTTATAGATGCTATCAAGAGAAACTGAGACCATAAGGATGAGACATAATCCAGTGGGATTGGTGGTTTTATACTAAGGAAATTTGTTTTATTTTATTTTAATTTTTCTTCTTTTTTATCTTTTCATTGCTGTTTTATTCTTTATAAAGTTTATGAATGGAAAAAACTCCAGTTAAAACAATAGCAAGAAGATGGCAGTCTTTGCAACCATGTAGAAACCCTGAAGTTGAACTTCAAGTTGAACAGTCTCCAGATCAGTGAGAAAATAAATTTATGCTGGTTGATAGTAGGATGCTTTTATGACAGCTCAAGTGACTGTTACCATTTCATAGATTAGGAAGCAGCCAGAAGTCAGTGGCATAATTGACATTGGAATGTGATTGTGTCTGACTATCGAAGTGCACGCTTTAGATTGTCCTCTGGTTTTGAAGCATATTATCATAAACAGATATACTTATAGGCACAGGTGCATAATTTACATGTGTGTATGCCCATATGTATATAGCAGTTAAAAAAAACCAAACCTAAACCCTTCATCTGTTGTTTGTTTACAATTCTACTTTTCCAGGTTTAGCAGATATACTCAGAGTCAGTCAATTGTGTGCATTAGCATTCATTATCACCTGATTTTTGTGTTCTACAGGATGCTGTTATTCGAGCTCAAAATTGCAGTTAATGTTGAAAATGTAGCCAATCTTCCTGAAATTTCAATGTTGCAAAATACAAGATTTATTGCTGTTGTATTTGCTTTTGTAAAACATATTAATGTACAGTTCTGTGCCTAAAATTAATTGGCAGTGTCAAATTAAACTGTATTAAAATCAACATACATTAATTGGATTAGAAATTCAGTGAGAATGACAGCTGCTAGTGCCTTTTTACAGTTACTTTGTTTCTCTATAATCCATATGGCAGAAATCACATAATGCTTTTTTTCTTATTGAAATAAATACTTGAGATTAAAAAAATGAAGAAGGTTTGACTTTGGGTGGTTAGGATTTGTGTATTTATTTAAAAAATAAAGTATGTAAAAGCTGAATTTTTCTTTTCCCCCGTTTTTTTACAGGTTTTCTCCGGCCATATTTTTATATCTGATTAGCATTGTTCCATCACTATGGCTTCTTGAAATGCACCATGAAACACAGGTATTTCCTTTTGGAAAGTAGAAGAGTGAAATGATCTCTGTACTAAAATACAATATGTGTTGGAGTGAACTGTTTTTAAAAAGAAATTGGGTCTATTAAGAACTGCCTATTTAAGAGGTCACCTGCAAAAACATTCAATTGAAGGACTGAAAAAAGCACAGTAGCTAGGACACTTGTTTTTTTCTTCTTTTTTAATATCTTTATTTAAACACTGTGATTGCAAATATGATTGTAGTTGGGTTTCAGTCATGTAATGAACACTCCCCTTCATCAGTGCAACATTCCCATCACCAATGTCCCAAATCTTGTTTTGCTGAAGCTTCTGACAGCTACAACTTTGATTCGAATCCCTACCACCCCAAGAGTTCCCTGTCTCCACTAGGAGTCGCTGCTGAGCACAGAATCAGGAATATCCCCTGTATGACCATAACCCACTAATTTAGCTAACTGACTGTAAACCAGAGAAGGCCAGTTCATGTCCTGCATTTCCTATTCCCATGATTCATGTAGGATTCTATTTCAGATAAAATATAATTATGATATGATATAATTTTAATCAATTCACTGTTAGTAATTCAGGTAAATTTGGTAAAAATTTGCCTCTATACGATTTCTTTGTTATAGTCATTTTATAACAAATAAAAGCTTCCTAAAGTATTTCATGTATTTATACTTTATCTGCTGTATTATTTCTTCAAATTTTAGGCACAAAGGTCTATAGATTATTCTGAAGATTCCTCCCATGTGCCTATAATTTACAAGTAAAAAGACTTTCTTTTTTAAATCTCCTGCTTAAAATATATATTGAATTACAAAATCTTTTTATCTAATGTATTTTATAATACTTATGTTGCTTTAAATGATTAAGGAACTATTTCAATTTATTTACTATGTATCACTTTATGGAAATAAGCTTCTGTAATTTAAATAAGCTTTGAATAATTTTTCTCTTCAAAATCAATTCTATGGCATGGCTATAATCTACAATAGCAATTCACTTTTCCAAATGCTGTTGTAATATAAATGTATTCCTTATTTAATTGATATACAGGTCAAATCCTATTACAACAAAAATACAATCAAATACTCTCTCTTTTAATAAAATGATTTTGAGCCCTAGGCAATGCTCTAAATTTTATACGATTAAAGAAATTTTACCTTCCATGAGATTGGATTTGACTTGTTTTGATGCTGAGAATAAAAATGAATGTCCAGAGACTAAATTGGACAGAGTGGGCAGAAAGGGAAATAGAAGAAGAGACAGAAATCGATTACATTTAACAAAATATTAAAATGGCAGAATAAAAGGTGGCAGTAATTAAATAAGTTTATTCATGTAGTAAATTTTGATTGGGGCAATGATCATTTTTATTCATACAGTACCTATTTCAAAGCATTTTCAGGTACATTTTCTTGCAGACCTCAGTAACATTATTTAGACATAATATATGTATTTCTTTTTATAGAAAAATATTCTGTCTCTCTGATAGGTTGATGAATTTTTCCAAGGTCACACAGTTTCCCTTTAGACTCTAGCTCATGAGCCCCAGGCTGTTAAATCATAACCCCTTTCTCAGTTATGTGTACAATGTATTAAAGGGTTTTTCTTCTTAATCAAAAGCATCTGTATTTCCATATAGAGAAAAGTAATTTCATTTCACACTTTCTATTTTTTTCTGAACTTTAAATGTTCTAATGCATCAATGAGTACTTGAAAATATCTTGACATTGGTGATCAAATTCTGTATCTGAGAAATTACATAAGATTTGAAACAAAATATTGATGACAATGATTATGACCTTTCATCTTTGTAAGGTCTACATAAAAATTGGTTTAACTGAAGAAATATAAACGCTGTGGTGTTGTGTCACAAGTTTTTATGATCTATATATGAGATAATGTGTATATATTTTGATTTGGGGCCATAACTGGCAGTGTTTAGAGTTTATCCTGGCTCTTTGCTCAGGGATTACTTTTTGCAGTGTTTAGTGTTCTGAGAATTTAAGTGGGGTTAATTCTAAACAAGGCAAGCGCCTTAACCTCTATACTATCTGATCCAAGATTGCATTTTTAAAACTATTATAAGCTATTAGGTATTTTCAAGTGATATCCCATTAAAAATGATTTATTTGTATCAAGTTCAACTCTATGAGTTCCTTTATTTTATAGGGAATGTGAATAATATTGTACAAATTGGTACATGTCGAATTAAATAAAATGGGTCTAATTAGTTGTTTACTGCAATCCTAATACATAACTATTACTTAAAGTTTTATAATTTTATGATAATTAGAAATACGAAGTGGGGAGAGAACTGGTATGCCCTAATACTATAGTAAGGGATACAGAGCTATTTGCTAATAATCGGTAATGCAGTATATATCACTTTTAAAAAATACCAAGAAGTTCGTGGACTTTTAGTGATAAGTTTGAAAAACCATTCCAGATTGTCAGGGTTAATACCTTTAATATAAAATATAATTTTATGCCTGCAAAAAGTGGCCAACATTTAATCCTATTAAACTATTTTACAATAAAGATTTGTGACTTGGTTCAAAGATTTTTTTTTCCTATCTTCATTATCATTTCCTGGAACCTTAGCCATAAAAAAGAAAGTATGAAAACAGCTGTATTTTTGCTTTTAGAGATATGGCACGAGGCCATTTTTCTTAATTATTCTTGTCATTTCACCCACAACTCAAGTTGTTTTTGATGGAAGGTAGGAAAAAATAGCTTCTTGACAGATTCTTTTAATTTTTTTTTCCAAATAGCACATAGAATGATCAGTGGAGTGCTTGGAATAATTAAGAAAAGTACACTCCTTACAGCATTATCATTTAAAAAATAATTTATCTCTAACTTCAAATGTGTGATCTTGGATGTGTGGTGGTGATGGTGGTGTTGGTAAAGAGTGTGAGTCTGTTTCAAGGCATGTTAGCACTACAGATGTTAAGAAAAAGTCCTCAGACTTCTCTATTTCACCAATTTATAAAATAGTCAATGGCTGTAGTTACATTCTCCTCATGTAGAAGAAATAACATCATCTCACTGGATTAAAAAAAAAGTCACACATCTTACTGTAGAATGAAATGAAACAATGAAAAACTAGGGGGGAAAGTAATTAATTTTATTCTAATGTAGAATTTCCTATAAATGTACTGTAACATTAAACTCACACATAAATCTTTAGTGGAAGAAAATATTAAGTTTTATATGGCTAACAAGCAAGATTAAAAGAGTGGTTTGTTATATATATTTATGTATGTTATATATTATACATTTATATATTTAATATATCATGTAATATATATTCTGGGAAGCCAAACTCAGATGTTTAGGGTTTACTCCTAGCTCTGAACTCAGGAATTTATCTGGGTATTCCTCAGGGGACCCATATGATTGGGGCTCAAACCCAGGTTGGTCATGCACAACCTGTTCTATATTTTAGACATGTTATTTTTGTGGGATATAAACACACTTAGACTATAATTTTGACCAGGATTGCACCTATTTTAATGATGTCATTGATTTCGGCTTATTCTGCAGTTGTTTAATTTATGGATTGATTTACGGATCCACTAATTATTCAATTATTCACATAAATTCAAGACGTCTATAGAATCATAGAGCTGTGAAAAATAAGATATGTATATTTGACTCGTCTCCTATTAATTAATAATAACATTTCATCTTAAGCAAATAATCTTACTTTTGGAAATGTTTATGTGTTCTGTACAAATAATCTATCTCTGTTCATGGTCTCCTTGACATATTTGTCACATTAAAATCTTTATATTGTGGTAGTTTTTGACACATTGCCTTAAAATAAAACTCTTAGTATTGCAGTGGCCAATCTGAAGGGGTGTCACAGAATACCAGCAGCAAAGGAAACTTCAATCAAACTTTGAAGTTAAGTGAACAAACCAAAGGAGGAGATGATCTCATTGAAACAGTAAGAACTTTGTCCACCATATATTCAAGGACCAAATAAAATCCTTTCCACTTGGTGAGGATAAAATGTTCCCCACCTTTTAGTTATGTTTTTCTTAAAGTTGTCAATTTTTAACTAAGTAACTCTGTTATTAACTTACTATTTTATATTTTTAGAATTTAAAAGAAATAAAAGTCATATGTGATATATTAATATATGTTATATATCCTACAATACTAAGGCACTTTTTTAAACAATTAGGTTAGAAAATATATACAAAAATACATAAAGAGCGATGTCTTTGTAGATGAATAGTTAAAATTTGGAATCTTCTCTATTTTTTATTAATAATTTTTATTTTGACCAAAGTGGATTACAAATTATTCACAGTAGTATTTTTGGTATATAGTGACATTGAATTTTCTATTTTTAAAGAATTATATTAATAAAATTGATATTTTTAGAAAGGGCAGAATCATTGCTTTCTTCTAACATTTTTATATTTGGCAAAGAATGATGTCCCATTGGAAAATAATATACAAGAGATAATATAATATAATCATATATAATATATAATAATTAAATATAATATAATATAATTAATATAATAATATACAATGCTGCTACTATAATACTATACTAAATTATTAATTTTATATTTTTAGTTGAAATCATCTTAATTCAAGTTTTTGTCATTTTCTGATTATACTTTAAACAAATCATTTCATATTTAGCTTTCAGTTTTTAAATATAAAAGCTAAAAATAATATTTATTCTCTAGTATGCTTTCTGTAAAAACTAAATAAGGTGTATGTGATGTCCCAGGTAGTGATGCAAATAAAAGCTTTTTTGATCTTCATTGCATAGTTTTAAGGAGGTTAGGATCTTGCCTTCCTTTTATCTACCCTTTGATTTTGCTCTTTACATCAGCAAGTGATCAGGGGGGATAAATAGAAACATAAAAAAATCAAAATCAATTGGAATCAATATGAATCTACTTGAAACCTATGCCAGTATAGTCTTCAATGGTCTTTGGAAAATCACACTGATAAAAGCTTATGATATGCTTTAAACATTTATTCAAAGGCAAGTAAGAAAGAGACACAACTCAATATATGAATTGGATATAAATTTTTCTGAATAAAAATAAGAGCAAATAAAATTTGTTTGCTAGTTTATGTATTTAGTGATATTTTTTAAGTATTCAAAATAAAAAATAGACAACTATCATTTCTACCTTTAGGTCTATGCACTGCAGTTAAGTAATGAATAAACATTTTTTTTCTTATTAGATAAATAGTATTTTAAAGAAATAAAATGAAAGCAAATAATATTAAGCTGTAAATATTCTTAGCTTAGTAAATTCAAATTTGAATTCTATAAAAATAAAGGATACTTTTAGAGAATTTAATATGTAATTAATTTTTTATGTTATGTACTTTGTTACATAGAATAGTCAAATGAGCAACGATCCATAAAATTGTCTTTTAAAATATACAATACAATCCAACTAGCAAGTGAAGGCTTAAATTGCTCCTAGGTATAAGCTTTCCCCATTTTAATTGCCACATTAGCAGTTTATTCAGTGCTGGGTTGAGGGAAGATCTTCCACAGTTTTAATAGAAGATACTGTTTTCTAAAAATGATCTTTCCCCAAAACTAACTCTTGATTGAAAATGATGGTGAAGGAGGCCTTTCACTCAAAGGTGGTAGTTCATAATCATACTGTCTGTATGACATTTCTGTTAAACAGGCCAAAGTGTTTGTAAATAATTTATCTACAGTATGTGAGAAGGTTTGGACTTTGGGACTGCATCAGACGTTCCTGTTAATGCTAATAATTGGAAGATGGCTTTTACCCATCGGAGGTGGGATCACACGGGACCAACTTTCTCAACTTCTCCTTATGTTTGTGGGGACAGCTGCGGACATTCTGGAATTCACAAGTGAAACCCTGGAAGAACAAAATGTAAGGTAAGGTAGCCTTAAAATATAAGATCTTTTCTAGATAAGGCCTGCAGATATGTTCATTTTATTCTACCATGTATACTCTATGTGAGTTAGGTGAGATTTTCTGTATAATATAATTTTCATGTTAGAAATTATGTTATCAGGGAGCCTAAGCAATCTTAGAGAGGTTAGGGATATTGCCTGGCTTGCAGTAGACCTGATTTAATCCCGATATCCCATAAGGTACCCCATCCTGCCGAGGGTGAGCCAAAAGTGAGCCCTGAGCACCACCGGATGTGACCCAAAAAAGTATTTTCTTACAGTAAGACACACTTCGTCTGCCCCCAAAAGTGGGGAAAATGTCTGTGCATCTTATGGAGTAAACATCACCTAGAGCTCGGGAGTTCTTGGAGTTCCCAGAAAACTAGAAGAGTCCTCAAAACTTAAATTCTGTCCATTGACAGTCATAATGATTCTTAATGTCACATTGACTGTTATTCACTTAACACAGTTGAAATATTATTCTGTTATAATTGATGAAATCTTTTAGTTTATTTGCTTTAGAATAAATATTTAGGATAAATATTTGCTTTAGGATTTTTTTCTTGTTTTCCAAGTCTATGATCAAGCCCATCTCATACAGAGAAAAATATGGTTTATGCAATTTCTGTTGCTGTTCAGATATATGTTAGTTATCCATATACATAATACAGACATACTTCTAAAGTCTCTAATCTAGTTGAGGGCCACAAATTTTTTTTTTAAATCTATTATTAGGTGGTCACACCTAATGATGCTAAGTTGGTTACAAGGACCACATCTTGCAACTCACCAAGGGCATTCTTGGCTGGGTATAAAATTCAAAGCCTTGCTCATGCTAAGTACATGCTCTACTTCCTGAATCTCATCGCTGCAAACTTCCTCTCAATTACTTTATCATTGAAACCAAAGAACTCTATATGTGTTGCTTGTATCACACATTCCATGGGGCTGGGTTTATCTGAAAATCTTCTGGAGCAAGAATAACTTTGCCTACCACCTGTATTGGATTATTAAATATTCAGCTCCTCTTCTACAGAGGAGTCCTGTTATAATGTGAAGGAAACTAGAATTATAGAAACAAATGAGGGATCTTTCTCCTGTCTAGCTAGGAATTTATATTCCTTGGTGTAAATGGTAGACAGGGTGGATAAGGTTTAATTTTACTAAATTTTACTTTTAGCCAGTTTTGTTCAAAGTGCCCAAAGGCTTTCTGGAGTAGATGCTTATAAATTAAAATTTATTGAGTTGGTACTTTTATTTTTGCCACAAGCAAATAAACTCAGAATCCATGATCACATCTGTTTATGGAACAACTTTCTTACCATTAGGGATTTAAGTCTCAGTGCCTGAATGTACTTTAAGCTTGGGTTGTTTTGCACTGCACTATAAAAATAAATTGCACTAAGGCTGCCTTTTAATGATACAGTTTACTTTATACTGTGTTTATTGAACAATGAAACATAAAGCTGAGCAAAATACTCCAATTTACTGAGTAAACTAACATACAAATTAGAGCACGAAGTATATAACAATAGAATACCTTTTCCATTTAAGCTCATGAGATAATTTTAATTGTTTAAAGCAATAATAAATTAAAGTATGTTCTTTTAATATTTTCTATGTTTATATATGGAAATGCGTCATATTTTATGTACTTATTTCACAACACTCTTGCTGCGGTAATTTATTATTTCTAGGTTAAAAGACTTTCTAGATTTTTCTATATTCAAACTATATCATATAAAATTAGTAACAAATTTCCTCTTTTTAAAATATATTTGCTTTTTGTCCTTGCCTAACTGCTCTAACTAGAACTTTCAAAACTATAATTAATAAATAATAATATTGATTGTATGAGTGACTATATCTCAGACTTCCTGTATTTACCTGAAATTATCCAAGTACTATTTCCTGAGTAAGTGCTACTCAATTTGTTATTTGAGTTGGTTGATTCCCATAAATTTGAAATGGTTGTTTTTGACTATTTGTTCAGTATATATCATTTTGTTGGAGAAGAGATTTACTGATTTTTTTTTCATAATTCTCTATCTACTCTTTAAAATTTTAACAAGTTTCATTTTAGTGTCACTTCTAGGAAGTTAATTGGTTATATTCTTCATGGAAATTACTTTCCGCAGCCTTTTTTTAAAAGAAAAGATAATCTAAAAATAATTTACTACAAATAATAATAACAGACTGTTTCCATAGGATTACTATTACTTCATTCTGAGCATTTTACTCCACAAAGGAGAATTGTTTTTACTTTATTTAAAGAAAGTGCATCAAATAGTTGACTTAATTGACATTTGTTTCCATATAAGTGAGAGCAAAGTTATTTAAAAAGAATAGAAAGGGAAAAAATAAGAGAAGAAAGTTTTATTAAATTGAAAGAAAAAAGAAAAAGTACAGTAAAAAGCATATCTGCGAAAATTATTGTATCTCCAATGAAGTCATTATACAATGGCAAGAGGTTAATAAGCTCTGGCTGTTAGATGCCTATTCTGTTAAATTGGTTTGTTCCCTGAGGAATGACAGCATCAAACAAATGAAGTTGTTCAGAAATCCAAAATACTATTATTGATACGAAAGCTTTTAAGGGCATAGCTACAGCTGTCAGGCATCCTGAAAGAATACAAGAGGAAGGTGACTAGACTTACTCCAAAAAACCTACCGTATTTTCTGGCGTATAAGATGACGTTTGAAACAAAAAAAGTCAACCCGAAAATCGGGGGTCGTCTTATATACCGAGTATATCCCGAAAAATGTTTCAATATGAAGCTAAACGAAAATTGTCTGAATATTGCCACAAAACGAATTTTCCAACTCGATCCTGAATCAATCTCTGCCAGGCTGCTCAGACCGCCTCTCTAATTCAGCCAATCCAAGCAGGCTTTTGATGCATGCCAATTAGACAATGTTCTGGACCCAAATCTACACTGTCAAAAGCCTGCTCAGATTGGCCAAAGTCAGAGAGGACGTCTATGACAGTAGAACCTTTGGACCTTTGCTTGTTGTGATTGGCTCACTGTGGTATACAGTTGTAGCACAGGAACGTTCTGTCTGATACAGCCAATATAGGCCTAAACCTATGTTTTAACTGCAAAATTAGGGGGTCATCTTAGACGCCCAGTCGTCTTATATGCCGGCAAATAAAGTTGGTGATATCAGCCCAAATACTAGCTTGAAGTTTGGTCAGATTGGCATATCTGAAGGAAATCATAGAGGGTGATGAGGTAGAGCCATTGGCAAACTAATGATCCTGGGTGATGGATGCAGCAGGTGTGGTTTCAGTAGGGTGGGGACTTGACCATCCTTTTAAGAAAGAATTTTTTTTCTAGTCCATACTGTTTTTGTTTATGTCATTTACTTGGTGAAATATTTTTAACATAGATACTTTATGTTCATTTATTTATTTTGTTGCTTGTTAGTTTTGGCTGCTCACTATATAGTCATACATAGTTCTATTAGCTCTACAGAGTTCTCTAACTCTTGGTTCTACTTAGGATCACTTTGACAGGCCTAGGAGGGCTATATCGTGTGCCAGATACCAAATCGAGGCCAACCATGTGCAAGGCAAGCACTGTTCATTGTAGATTATGGTCTCTCTAGATTCATTATTTCTTGTCCTTCTCACCTTTATTTTCATCCAAGCTTTTTAAGTTGCAGAATGAAAGATGAATTCAAATAAATATTTATCCTACCAAAAATTATATTTATACTTTTGCAAAGTTAGCAATTAAGAATGAAGAACTTAATTTAGTTTTAGAATAAAATTTTATTTCCCATTAATTTACAACGTTATCTAAGTTTCAAGGATACAGCGTAACACTGTGATATTTGTAGACATTATATCTCCCATGATAGTTTTAGAATCATTCATTCTACTGACCACCTCTACTGTTCCTCTCACCCCTTTGTCCTCATATCACCACTATATTTTCATAGGCTAAGGATTATTTTACTTTTACTTTTAGTTTTATTTCTATTTTACATATATAAAAAATCATAATTTATTTTTCTTTATGACCCAACAGAATTTGTGCAAGGAATCTACAAAAACTTAGTATTCCAGTGTACATTTTCTGAGAACAAAAGTCATACATTTATTAGTATACTCCTCAAGACCTTTTGTCTCTTGATGCAAAGTCCATATGTGTTTCCATGCTTCCAGTTGATTTTATAAAGGTTAATTTAAAGATTAAAAACTTAAGAAGTAATATTCACATAGTTGTAATAAAATTATTCTTCCTCATAATATTAATATGACTAGTAGTTCTGTTATTGCTTCTGGATCATGTTATCTTCTGAGCTCAAAACACTTTGAAAAAGTATTTTGTGATTAAATGGGATTAAGAATTTTTTGTGGTCAGGGTTAATTTCAATTAGTAGTTCTTGCAGTAACACTTAAAGGCAAATACTACCATCATCACCTTTTTATAAGATGATAATAGAAAAGAAAATAAATAAAGTAAAATTGTATAAGATAATACAGATTTTATTAGTCTTTCGTAATTAGTCACCAAGTGCTGTTATAAAGGTTTTATGTTTCACATATTTAAGAATAAAACAGAGTCATAATTATTATTGTTTGCTCCTATTGTATGTGAGTAAACTATACAGATGCTAAATAACCAGTAAGTATTTGAATAGTTTGTTAATGACTATTCTGGGATAGTAATGAATTTACTAATGTGGATCATCTATTCTTTCTAATAAAGGCTGTAGCTAGAATTTTTACTATGAAAACAGAACACCCACTTCCCATTGACTTCTTTTTTCTTGCAGATAAATTTCTCATGAATATATTGTGTAAACTGTTTTGGTAGTTTGGGAGTAGGATAAATTTTCAAAGTAACTATTAAAAATATTTTCATTTTTTTTTAGAGGGGGGGCAAACTGGGTGGTGCTCAAGGGTTATTCCTGCCTTGTGCTCAAAAATCAGTCTTGGTAGATTCTGAGGACCATATGGGATACTGGGAATCAAACCCAGATCCTTCCTGGGTTGGCCAAGTGCAAGGCAAATGCCCTACCAATGTGTTATCTTTTAGACTCCAATATCTTTTATATCTTGAGCAAAATCCTTTCTAAAATTTTTTTCAGTGTTTTTTTTTTCATATTGTCTTTGACAATGCTTACTAGTATAGAATATCTCCACAGGAGCATCTCACTCTATTTTGATTTACAAGATAATTTCCATGATTTTGATGAAATTTGTATTACTCTAAGTGTAAATAAAATCCTTTAAGTGCAGTTTTCTCTCTGACTTCACAAGAAATAATTTTAATTCCCTTCTCACCTGATAGGTAAAATATGTGGAATAAAATGGCATTTTAAAGACATAATCTACAGTTTTGAGTTTCTTGAACTATCTCAATAGGAAAGCTGATTTTACAATACCGATCTCTTTATTTTGAATTGAAAGCTGTTCTAAAATTTTAAGCACAGCAATATTTCTGATGTACTCTGAATATTATATAAAAAGAAGAGCTAAAACTTTCCATTAATTTTTGAAAGTAAAACAGTACAATGGCTAAAAGGATGGATGTTAAAATCTGTTCTCCAGTTTGCTTTCTTCTCACAATAATATAGCTCATTACTTTGGACATACATATTCATTACTCTATTCCTCAGGCTGTAGTACAGCTGGTAAGGTGCTTTCTTTGCACAAAGACAACCTGGATCCATTCCTGGCACTGCTTATGATCCCTCGATCAAATCCAGGAGTGATCTTGTGCAGAGCTGGGAGTAAGGCCTCAGCAGAGCCAGGTATTGCCACAAAATAGAAACAAAAAAATCTGTTCTTTAGTTTGTTTCCTTGGAAAATAGAAATTATTAATGTAACTACTTTGTAAAGTTGACATGATGATTAACTGCAATCCTAGAATTAAATTTTGGAAAAAAGTCTAAGAAACTGCAGAAAAAATGATTAAAATAAAGAAGCATCACTCTATACACATTGACACTGCAATAAAAGAAAAGTTATAAATTTTTATAGAACCTTTATAGACTTTGTATGCTTTATATAAATGTATATAAAGTTATATAAGCTATTCATATGTAATAAGTATTATTGTTACATTATAATATAATAAATAATTGCTATTTATTTAATTATAAGTAATATAGTATAATATAATATGATATAAGATATGACATACAACTATATTACACATTACACATAAGTTATATATACTTTATATAAATTAACTTTATATACATCTTGTTAAGAAATATCTGATTTGGAAAACCAAAATTTATGTTATACTGGGGAATAATTTTGGATAATAGAAAGTGAAAATTTCTGAGCCTTTTTAAAAGAATGCTTGTGACATACTACTTTTCAGTTTACTGTTTTAGATTACCAAGTTATATACTTTGGAGATCCCAGTTTTGCCTTTCATGATATTAATTTTTCATGCAATATCAAGGTCCTATGTCTATTAATAAGATGTTCTCTGTGGATGTTGGCAACCAGCTCTTTGGAGAGATGTGGAGTAGAGTAGAGGCAGAGCCAGTAATTTGATATTAGAGAACTTCGTCTAGGGACTTATTTACACAGTAGGGAATCTACCTAACTATATCATACTGGGAACATTTCTTGATCTTGTTAATACAATGTATTTTTAAGTAAGTCTTACTTAACTATAAATGTACATTATTAATTTACATATCATTACCTGCCTGGTGATCCTCTCTATTTAAAATACAAGAGGAAATAATCTTGTGAATGCAATTATTCTCAGGAGAGCAGTGCTGATTCTAATAATTATAGTCATCTCCAATAAGGGCTTTATGAAATTATTTGAACAATTGTTTATATAATCTAAGAAGAAATTAATAATAAATGTACATTATGTTTTTAAGATACTTCTTAAATTGAAAATTCAACACTTATTTGTCACCCTCTTTTTTTCACCACTGCTGTCAAGATAGGCAATAGCAGCTTAGATCTTTCAGTTATAAATTCCTTCGGTGTTTTAGGCCTATTTGTGGAGTGGGAGTTTATACTTGAAGCACTTAAAACTATCTCTTAAAATGAGCTCATTTGGTGTGATTTCAGTTACTCTTCCCTGATGTGTTTCTGAAATATGAAAATCCTTAACAATGAATTTGGCAATAGTGTCTATCACATCATTAACCTCAAATTAATAGACTTCATTGTACTTTTGCTTTAAAAAGTGATTTTGATACTTCTTTAATATTCTCTGCATTTTTTAGCCTCTATTTCATTTATGACTTTATTTTCCAAGACTGTTATACTAGGTTCATGATCTTTGTGTGATTGCCAAGTATGGTCTTTTTTTTTTTTTTTTTTTTTGGACATTGAAAATTTTTATTTGCTGTAGAAATGTTAACTTCATTGACATTGGTCTAGACTCTGGAGATAGAGTGGTAAATGAAACAACCATTTATCTTTCATTATACCTTAATGTCATGTCAATTTTTTATTTGATAATTGTTCCCATATTTTCCCAACTGAAGATAGTTTTCTTTTATATACTGAGCTTTTAATTTTTGACCATCATCTAATCTTTCTGTTTGCATTTGTTTGTTTGTGTTTTAAATTGATCCACTGACCATAGTGTACATGAAGAAGAAAGGGAAGGAAAGAAATTGAGGGGGAAGTAAAAGGCGTGTACAAAAGTAATAGGAACACCAGTCAGCAGCCTCGGGCTCATTGTTGCAGTAGAATTATGGTCTCTATATATCTAAACAACAGAACAACACTGAAAGCAGGAGATCCAATCAACACAAATAAACTTATAAATCTGCCTGTCAAGGAGACAGGCTGGGGGTGGGAAGTAGCTTGGGTGTGTGGAAAGGAACCTGATGACAGTGATGAAAGGAAGTTGATACTGGTGATGGAAATGATGCTGGAACATTGTATTCCTAAAACTCCACTGTGACTAACTTTATAAATCATGGTGCATTAATAAAATCTGTTAAAAGAATCTTGGGCTTTTACAGAATTGTTTGGTTTTTTTCCTCCTTATTTATCCATATTTGACCAACTGAAAACAACAATCTGGGTGAAGTTTTTCTAACATTCATATAGATGTTCGTATCAGTCAAAGTTGAGTTTGTTTGTTTGTTTGTTTTTGGTTTTTTGGGCTACACCCGTTAGATGCTCAGGGGTTACTCCTGGCTATACACTCAGAAATTGCCTCTGGCTTGGGGGGACCATATGGGACGCCGGAGGATCGAACCATGGTCCTTTTCTTGGCTAGCGCTTGCAAGGCAGACATCTTACCTCTAGCGCCACCTCGCCGGCCCCCAAAGTTGAGTTTTATGTGTCATTTTTTAATGTGTTTTTTGTGGGGGGTTGTTTTTGTTTATTTGTTTTGTAAGGGTAGAGGGAAGGACCACACTCAGAATAAAGGTTGTCTATATGCAAGGCAAACACCTAAAAGCTAGAACAGCTTATAGCATTTTATATTTTATTATTTATTTATTATTATTTTATATTTTATTTTATATTTTGCTTGGTTTTTGTACTATGACCTTCTATTTCATTGTCCCATTATAATTATGTAGATATGAGGAACAAACCTTTCCGCATATAATATTTTTGTTACTAACTTTCAAATTTATCTGCATTCTAGGAAATGTCCTGCACTCGTTTATGCAATCCTTGTCATATGGACGTGGAGCATGTTGCAGTTTCCACTTGACCTAGCAGGTGTGCTGATGTTTACTCAAAGACACATAAAATTTCAATTTTCTGTAAATTCTATGACTGCTAAGCAGGAATCTGATAGTTTTATTGGTTTTGTCATTTTATAATCTCATTGTTCCAGTTTAGCTGAGAATAGATTGAAAGTTAGCAAAGGCATATTCAAATCTACTCTGGTCATGGAAAGTTAGGAGGATGTGTAAGAACAGTTTTTCATTTACGTGAGACAGTTATTCTATTACTTATATTTGTGCTTCAGTTTTTTTCATCCATGAAATGTGGATGATAATCAGAGTAGCCATGAGAGAGGGTATTTTTCAATGAGTCAATAAATTAAAGTTAAAGAAATGCTTAGCAAGGGTGTTGATATATGAATATTATCTCTTGAAATTTTTAAAAAGAATACTGGTGCAGCGAGATTGTATCGTGCTTGCCTTACACATGGCCAAAACAGGTTGTGTCTTCAATACCTCATGTGGTATAGTCTAAGCCCATAATATCAAAAGTGATCCCTAAAATCTGAGCCAGAGCTAGTCTTCAACACCAATGGGCTGTGACTCCAAAGCAACAATAAATACAAAAAAGCTACTTTTATCTCAATTTTAGATCCTAGTATTAGAATCAATTTAGAGCTACAATGAAAAAATCAAAATTTTCCAGGTTGGGGCTTTTGGAAACCTACTGATATTTCTTTGAAAAAGGCATAAATTTGTAAGATGTTACAATAGCTAAACTATTTTCCAGGCATTAAAAGTTCAGAAAGATCTACATCAGCTCTGTGCACATTATAGTACAGTATAGTCAAATGTAATGACTTAAATTTAATTTAAAGTTGAGATTAAAAGTTCAATTCTTTAGCTATACTACTCATATTTTTGAACCTATACTAGCCATATACTAGTTATACTAGCCATATTTAAGACATCACATGGATTAGAAAACAAAGATAATGAATATTTTTTACCATCCCAGAAGATTGTATTGGACAACATTGATCAGAAGTCATTCCATAAATACTGGAAACTCTGCGGTTTTAAGTTGAGAATTTTCTTGGATGCCATGGCACTCTGTAATAATTTTAATATGCAATAATGGTATTCCTTTAAGAGTGACCTTTGTTTTTTGTTTTTTACAAACACCCACTTCTTAATATCACAATGAGAATTAATATTGCAGAGATATTTTCGCATCTTTTTTGTTACTTTGAGTAGCGGAAATTTAAAAGCCATTTCTCCCTTAGCATGTATGCTCTGAAACAAATTGTCGGCAAAATATGAAATCTTTGTTTATAAAACACATATTTTGTTTGAATATTACCTAGAAGGTATTCTAAACATGCTGGTTAGCTATGTATTCTGACACAAAATTAACACCATCACTTTTGCTATTGAACTCTTATAAGGTCCTCTGGGATCTACTCCTGACACAAATTTCTGAGAAAAGGCTATTGAGTTTATATTGGATTTTCTTTTGTTATTTACACGGCTGATCCACACCCTCTCATCTCTTGTGGTTTACAGCTTGCTAAGACATTTTTTTATTTAAGAAAAAAATTCTGTAAACTTTCAGGGGTGATAATGTTATGCAGCTGTTTGAAAAATAAAGACCAAATGTTATTTCTGACTGAATCACCATTGTATTTTCCAACAAACAGTGCGTTCTGTTCACACATATCAAAGCTACTTCATAATACTTGGAGGCTCCAGTACATGAAGGCATTCTTTGTTTGAAAAACTCCAAATGAAAGTCTTTATTATTTTAGGAGAATAATTTTCTATCATTGACCTTGAATTAAATTTACATTTCATGAATTAAAACCAAAAAAAAAAAGTTAATCTGTTGATTGGACTGCCTTTATTCAATTGAAAAATCAGTAATTCTATCCAGTCCTTTGCTCACTGTGTAACAAAGCCATAAGGAATTGGACAAAATAAAATAACAATGGTGTTTATTTGGCCTTTTTCTTCCTACAATTAGAAAAATGTGTTTAACATGAATGAAATTTGAATCTGAATATTAGCGCTTAGTTTTTCAGGACACAGTTTACATATGTGGCTGGCTATTCAAGTTGATCAGCAAATGGGCAGATACCAACAAAAAGATCTGAGTTAAAAGAATTCAATACACTCTTCCATAGCTCAGATTTAGCAGTCAAGCAAGTCACTCATTCTTCCAAGGGATAAAGAATGCTAGAATGGAGAAGGGTGACAAGTATTCTGATGGAAGCAAATAGAACCCCATGAAAACTGGTTTTGTTTTTTTTTTACAAACATCACTGTTTACCTGTTTTCAAAGGAAGAAACTGAGGCTCATACAAGTTAAGTAACTTGGTCAGCTTCTTCCTACTAGAAAAATGAGAAAACATGTGAGGAGAATGAAACAGGAATATTTTGATATGTCTCCTCCTTACGTAGCAGACCACTTTCTCTCTAGCCTTTTTAACTTCTCTTTGCACCTTTCCTACATGAGTTGAACGTTTAATGTGAATGGAAACTAGACGACTAATTTTCTTTGCTGTTTTGTTGAAATTATAGCAGGATCCAATATTTAATATCAAATTACTATGTATATTCAATAGCAGGGTTGCATTACCTGTTATTCCCAGCATTAACTTAAAGACACACTTCCACATGTTAATCAGCATACATACCCATCACAGAAGACTTGTTCCCGTTTCACTGTTCTTTCTAATTATTCATAAAATACCTTAACTGATTTATTTTGTGTTTTCAGTGCAGCATTTCATGTGCCCCTTATCGGTGACAGCGAGGGGCTTCCCCAGCCTGTTCTTCAGCCAATACAGTGCCGATCTATGGAACATCGGCATCAGCATCTTCATACAAGATGGGCCCTTTCTAGCTGTGCGCCTCTTACTGATGACCTATTTCAAAGTCATAAACCAGATGTTGGTTTTCTTTGCGGCCAAGAATTTCCTCGTGGTGGTGTTACAGTTATACCGCCTTCTAGTGCTGACCCTGGATGTCCGGGCTTCCTTGAAAAATCAACCAAAAGTTCTGAAAGGAGAGCAGAGCTGTCTGGGCAAATCTGTTGAGAGCGATGTGTCCCCTGAAGACTTGGAGAGTAATTCAAAGGAAGGCTTGGCTATTCCTTTGCAGATGTCACCATTGAACTCCGAAAACTCTCATTCCATACCGTAATTACTGACTGGTAGCACCATCCGACTTGAATGTTCGATTTTTCAGTTCATCTTAAGGACCCAAACTTTTTCTTTTTCTTTTTTTTTTTTAACATCGGTGCCTAAGATGTTTTTCAAAAGAAGAACACATAAAGTGACCTTAAATCAAAGCCAAGAAAAAAATCTTTTCACTTGAAAAACTTTGATTATTAGCTATGATAGTAGTATCAGATGTTGTAGTTGTTCAACAGTGGTGAAGTCATTTATTTGCCTTGAACTGTTAGGAAAGCTACGAACAGACAACAGTGGCCTGCCCTTAAAAAATTTAGTGCAGATAAATTGTGGCTGTTACCTGAAAATAGAGAGGCTTTGAACTGCAGTACCATTGTCCAACTATCTGATCTTTTCTGCAATGTCCCTTTGACATAAAAAAAAATGTACATTCAGTGAATGCAGAACAAATGAAGGGAATGATGCCTTTAAAATTACCTCATTGTGAGCTGGAAGCAGTCGAAATCTCTGGCCAGCTTCTACGGCATTGAGAGCCCTCTTCTGTACTACAGACCTTCCCGGGGAAAGAAAATCATTTTTCTGGACTGATGTGATATCTGTCATGGTGCATATGCTCTTACAGAAATTTTTATTGCTTCTGGCTTAGGCTCTGCAAAATTCACAGCAAGCCATTTGGGTTATATATCTACTGGTTGAGAGGCAGGAAATACTGGTAACATGTTAGCTAAGTCACTCTTTCCACTCTGAACATGATTTGCGGTATTCGTCAAGTATTTTTCTTAACTTCAATTTCTCATGTTCTATAATGTCAAGTCAAATTATGTGGGTTGAGACCAGGAAGTACTGAAATGAATATAGGTGTTTGAAACTATTAAGTGTAATATCATAGTTTCTGGTGTTTACCAGAATGGTAAGTGTTCCCCTGATCTGACACGACTCAGTCTTTGGTCTAGGACAATATTGGTGATGGAGCCTCAAATCAATCCGACTCACTGTCACAGACCTTGATTACCAAGGAAAATTAGAATATGCCACCGAGTTGTGGAAATCATTACATTTCTTTACCTTTCTGAATTAAATCTTGATTTTTTTCAAATTGAAACAGACTGCCTTCTCTTTATAGAATTTGTGCTTTCTGGATGGCAGTGATTCAGAACCATTAAAAACGAATTTTGATTTGAAGGATATTGAGTGAAAATTACCTAGCTCTGTAGGAGCAATTAAATGAAGCTAGCAGTTTTCAAGCTGTTCTTTTAAGATTCAAAGCATATTTCCTCCTACTTATTATCCTCAGGAATTCACAGTGACATTAAAGATAGGACAGGGGATGAAAGACTTAAATTGAATAAGATGTATGGCAACCAGTTGGGACAATTTTACCTATAAAATTCACTCTTTGATCTAGTATTTGTTCCAAATATTTTATATTTTATGAGAAACTTCTATTTTTATGCAAAGAAATCAATATTTTCTGATGGATGGCTTCTTCCATGTCTGTTATCTTACATTTCTCTATTTGCCTCCCTGTTTTTCTATTTTTGCAATAAAATTTGGTTGTAGAATTAAAAGTGTAAAAGCATTTCCATTTATGTAATAAATTTAGAAACATTAAGATCAGAAATATTTATTTTTAGCATAAAGAAATACAACTTTCAAGTTATACTATATAAAATTCTGAGCATTTGAGAGCAAAATAATAATGACAATTTATAAAAATGCCTCAACAGAATCTGTTTTTATGTTGACTGTTTTCTTCCATAACATGTATGTGCTATTTATTATTGCAGATTTGCTCATGGCATACTTTTCATGTTTTAATTTTTTTCTTCCAGTAAAACAAACATTGAGCCTCTAAAAATAGATAAAGTTGTATTGCTGTTGCAAGGATATTTTTAAATACTTTCAAATCTGAGACTTGGCTTGGATTCATGAATGAGCTTCTAGTGTTTGAGTAAAGCATTTTGTAATTAACACTCCTCCAAAGGCCTGGGAAATAGAAGAGTTTCCAGATTCTTGCTTTATTTACAGTGCCAGGAAGGCAAGGAGCATCCAGAACCATCTCAACCATTAATGGTAGCAAAAATAGACATGGTTTGGTAAAGTTTTCCAGGAAAATCTGCTAAGGGCAGCATTTGTTAACCTAACTGCCAGCTCTCTCTCTCTCTCTCTCTCTCTCTCTCTCTCTCTCTCTCTCTCTCTCTCTCTCTCTCTCTCTCTCTCTCGCACTTACTGTTTTCATAGTAGAAAAAATATCTGTATTTATTTAAAATAAAATACAAGACCAGGTTATATCCCTCTAACCCCTGATGGAATGTTGAAAATGTATATAGTTGGATGTTTTATTACAAATTGCCAAACGTATGTTTTATTCTAAATTGCTAAACATCTAAGTGTTTACTATAATGTGGCTATAAGAGCAGTTACCTCCTACATGTTGACATTCTAGGATTCACTTCCTTTCCCTTGTAATAACAGACTTAGATCTTTTGTGCAAACAGATGTTTGCCATACTTCCCCATCATACTACATAGAGAGTGCAATTCCATATGTTGAAGATAGTGGCTTATTTGCAGTAGCTCGTGCTATTATTATTATTATTATTATTATTATTATTATTATTATTATCATAGTAGTATTAGAATTAGGATTGCTATTATTTAATGCTTGATGCACATTTTATTACATTTTCTTCAAGTATGCATCTTTTTAGAGCTGGTGATATAGTACAGGAGTTAAGAAAATTTTCATGAATGCTAACAACTCCGTTTTTATTCTTGGTAACAAGCACCACCATAGTCCAAAAGTGATTCCTGAATGCAGAATTGGGAGTAAGCCTTGAAACTAGCCATTTGTGGATCCCCAAATGAAAATGAATTCAACCAAGAAGTCATTCCATATGTGAAAGAGCACAAAGTTTATTCTCTAGGGAGGCCATGTAGAAATATAGTTTATAATCTGTAGAGCTTTCTTTACTCTTTTTTGTTTATTTGTTTCGCCACATCTGGTTTGTAATCAGGATTTACTCCTGGCTCTGAGCTCAGGAATTACACTTGGCTCACTCAGGAGCCCATATGAGGTGCCACGTATTGAACCTAAATCAGCTACATGTAAGGCAAACACCCTACCTACTGCAAACACCCTACATACCTTCCCGACCTAAAGTCTGTGAGAGTTTTCTTTGTTTGCACTTATTGTATGATTATCATAGAACTTGACAAGATTAATAAAATTATGGTATTTTAATATGAAATGAGCAATATAAGAAATAAAAATTTACATTATATTTTCATTTTCATAATCTTCCAAAATGATTCTTAAACAAATCTATTAATTTACTCTCAATTTTATTAACATCAGCTCAGAAAAATAAGAGCAAAAATATTTAGCCAGAAAATAAATTAGGATTCACTATTATTATATGAAAAGTTACCTCAATACTTACTGGAAAATTTTAAAAACCTACAAACATATTTATTTAAGTGCCCAAACCAGATTTTAAGTCACATCATTGATTTATTGGGTCCAGTGACTTTCAAGTAAGTCTCATGTTGAAAGAGAAAATATAGACAAAGACAAGTTTTTGTTCACCTTTTCTCTATGCCAGTGCCAGATGAGTGAGATTTAGAATATGGCAAAGCTTGAGAAATATAAGTGGAATACAAAACTTCCCTTAATTAAAATTCAAAATGAGACCATTATATTTGTTTTGTTTCCATACTTTGTCTTCTGCTTAGTAGAAATTCCGCTCCACTCTGAAAAACATCTAATTTAGTGGTAAAATAGATACCCGAAGATGTTTAAGTTTATAGCCTCAAATGACATTCTGTAAGATGAAAATAAATCTAAACAATGAATATTTAGCTAGATATCTGCTATATATTTATGGTTTCTGTTCTCTGAATATTTTTACTAAAATTCTATGAAATTATTTACACTTTATGATTTATAAACTATTTTGTTAGGTATGTGATATTTATATTTTATTATATACACGAGTTTATGTGCAACTTTACTTTAATATTATTTTTCTTTCATGTCTTTGTTCTCTAATTTGATTCATTTAAAACTTCTGATTGATTTAGGATATGAATAAAGTGGCACATCAAACTACGATGGAAAGATTGACCATATAAATAAATGATGTTAGGAAATTGCAAACCATCTGGAATAGATAAAACTAGATTTTTTTTATCTCATGCCATATATAAAAATAAATTCCAGATGGATTAAAGATATCAATATAAAAGAGAGACTATAAAATATTAGAAGATAATGTGGTATGTGTCTTTGGCAAATGGGAAATTGGAAAGATCAGAAGAAGGCTATGGAAACCAGAAGTGAATAAGTTAAAAAAAAAAGAATGGTATTTATAGAGACAAAATTTTTCTTGTGTAAAGTTTTGAAATTTCTAAAAGGAAGAGCAAGTTATAAACACATGAACAATTTTCTGAAAAAGATGTGAGTGCACTCATAATCACATATTACAAATAATGTTTGAAGACGCTTTCTCTTTAATCAGAACTATCATAATGACTATTATAGAGCTAAATTTAATAAGAAATATTCAAGAGTTACATAAGGCATTAAAATTATTTCATGGGGCCCGGAGAGATAGCACAGCGGCGTTTGCCTTGCAAGCAGCCGATCCAGGACCAAAGGTGGTTGGTTCGAATCCCGGTGTTCCATATGGTCCACCGTGCCTGCCAGGAGCTATTTCTGAGCAGAGAGCCAGAGTAACCCCTGAGCACCGTCAGGTGTGGCCCCCAAAAAAACAAAAAAAAATTATTTCATGAATGCTGTCAATGAATTAACAAAGATATTATCTATTTGTAGAGTGGAAATCAATATTGATATTTTTGAAAAGAATCAATTTTTCATGGCTGATATACATATTTAACATAATGCCATATTGACATAAATAATATTTTAAATTTTAGTGACTAAACAGTAATTCCAAGATCATGCCATAAAATAAATTTGAAGGATTATCTGGATAGTACTCAAAGAAAAATTTAAAAATGGAGAGGGACTAGTATACATTTAATATATCAGAGAGCTATAATTATTAGTAAATGATTCTGAATTTTTCCATTCAGATAAATGGAATATCAAAGATACATTGACATACATAAAATTTATGATCTATTATAAATGTATTGGTTGGGAAAGAGAATATTTTAAATGGTTTAGAGAAAAATATTAAATTAACTCCCTACTTCAATACTTAAATTACTTAAACACTAAAATAATGTAATAAAAATTAAATATTTTTATAAGCAAATTTTTATTTTTAAAAGCAAATCTATCTAGAACATTGCTTTTATAATTGCAATTGTCAGAATTTCATAAGAAACTTATAAAGCTAGAAATCATAGAAAATAAATAATTTATTTATAAACAGAGTCAATTTAGTAATAATTACATAAGCAAAATTAAACAACAGTAAGTTTTTTGTTGTTTGTTTTTGGGCCACATTCAGTGGGGCTCAAGGGTTACTCCTGGCTCTGTGCTCAGAAATTATTCCTGATGGTGCTTGGGAGGCCACAAGAGATGCTTGGAGTTTGAAAATAGGTCATAGGTCTGTAAGGCAAATGCCCTACCCTCTATGCTATTGCTCCAGCCCCAGAAGTAAATATTTCTGTAGTAAGTATGATAAAGTAACTAATATAAAGAATTGATTTTCATGGAAAACGAACAGCTCTTACAAATAAAAAATTTAACTTTTGGAAAAATGAGCAAAAGATGCATGTAATTCCCTGTAAAAGGATGATTAATGAAATGCAGTCAAAGCACAATTAAATATGATTTGTCAAATATAGAATACATCACATGATATCATTTTTCAATTTTTATATTGACAATTTTTCAAAATTACTTCTAATGCTATATTAGAGGGGAGCAAGGAACTTTTTTCCCAGTGCATTTGAAGATTAAAATTGGTGCACCACTTTCAGGAGATAATCTGATATTTTTTTCAATTAAAATGAAAGAAAATGAAATTATCATCTGACCCAGCAACTCAACATTTAAGATTGTATTCTACAGGGGCCAGAGTAATAGTATGTGGGATAAAATACTTACAAGTGTTCAAATCCTGTTCAAGTCCAGGCCATCTAAACCTTGTTGGATGTTGGGTGTGGCCTAAACTGACCACTCTCCACAAAAAGGGAACAATCAAAACCATGTATTCTGGGGCTAAAGAGATTGTGCAGAGGGTAAAGTGTGGTACAGTGATTACTTCACATGTGGTCAACTTTTATTTCTATCACCAGTAGACATATGGTCCTCTAAACACCATTAGTGTGATCTCTAAGTAAACCTTGAGCACCATTGGGTGAGGTATACACCCCCCACTCCCCACTCAAAAAAAAATGGAATCTAGAGTAAATATGTGTAAATAAACATCATATGGCTGTTTAGGCAGATATTTGAATGGTTACTGCCATTGAAAGGTATTAAGTCGTGAATAAGCTTATTATTGAATTATGTCACAGAGATTTTTAAAAGAAGGAAGTTAATCTTTAAGGAAGATAATAAACTTTGAGCTACCGTATTTGCTGGCATATAAGACAACCCTGCAACCCATGAAAAACTTCCTAAAAGTCGTGAGTCATATTATATGCTGGTATATGGCATGCTGAAACTTGTTTCAGCTTCAGGGATGAGTGATCTGCACCCCTCTTACTTTTAAGAAGTAACTTACTTTTAAGACTTTTAGGAAGTTTTTCATGGGTTTAAGGGTCATCTTATATGCTGGCAAATATGGGTATTTTATTTTGTTAAGCAATAAACCATGTTAATGAATTCTCCACTTTTTGGGGAGTAAATGTCATCCATAAATTTACAAGTGGCTAAAACATATATAAAAAATGATGCTGATTTTATCCTATGATCAGAAACATAGGTCTTTTCTTTTTCATTTATTTATTTATTTACTTGTTTGTGTTTTGGAGTCATGCTCTGAGGTCCTCAAGACTTACTCCTGGTCCAGTGCTCAGGGGTCATGCCTGTTAAGCTCAGAAGATCATATGGGATTCTGTGTGGAAGACAAAAAATGCTTCATTCATTGTACTGTTGCTCTGCCCTCACATTTTTTCTTTCACAGGTTTTTATAGCTTGAAAGTTTAGGTATTGCTTTTTTAATTTTAAATGCAATTATAAAAGCAGACCATGCCAACTTACAAAGCCTGCTGCTGTCATGTATTGATTCTCATATCTGGCATATAAAGCAGAATCACATAAATCATTTTCACCTAAGAAAATATGAACTTTACAAGTATAACTAAGGATAGCATTAGATAAATCACAGCTTTAAGGCATTTCACATTCTGCTTGCCATAAGAAGCATTAAATGTTGAGAAATGAAATAATTAATAGTTCCATAACTTCATAGAAAAATCAAAGTGACCAAAATGATTTCACTGGACTTTGATGGGTTCCATAGAGAGTACTTTTCACGTTCCAGTTTGACATTTTTACACTCCCTGATATTCATAGAGATAGAGATGTCAAAATAAAATAGAGATTTTCACATTGAATTATATTAGTTAAACTGATTTCCCCCCAAAAGAAATTTGAAGAAATTATGAGTGAGAAAGAAGAGACTGCATGTTTTCAATCCATCCTAACCCATCCAACTTGCTTAGGTAAGCTTTTTAAATTTCTGTCAAATATCTGTAAAACTTACAGTTTTCTGTGGTTAGAGATCAAATGGATTGTATGCAAATCTGACCAGATTATTGAGAAGAAATAATTCCTAAACCAACCATATGTCACACATCATATAGTTGTATTCAAACAAAAAATTTTGGGCAAGGAAAATTGGATCAAGAAGGCAAAATATGTTTTCTCTGAGGATACTGCTGTTCTTCTGCCAACTACATAGCTGGGTAATTCAGATGGTTGTGGTTCAGGGATCTTGGGCGATGTTTTTACCTTCTGGCAAATAATGTTCTTCCTTATTATTCAAGGGTTCCCATATGACCCAAGTGACAGCTAACAGCTGGGTCAAATGCTATAATTATTCCATCAACTCTTTTGGTTTCAACTAACCCCTGTGGTTTTTATTTGTATCTAATCTCTTTTCTGGACTCCAGGCCTGGATTTGCATCGCCTCGCTGGATATTCAAAAACCATAATAGAATGCTTATAAATAGAATGCTTACCTTGCTAGAGTTGGTCCTCAGTATGTCGCCATCTTGCACCTCATGTAATAACTAGCAATTTCATCAGCTTCTCTGCCATCTCTGCTAAGACTGGAGTTAAACTCAGCTGAGTCTGCTTTATAATTTATTGACTTGTTTTTATTCTGTTAATGGTGAGTTTATGAATTTGAATTTATTACTTAAATTTACTTTAGTATATCATGACCACAAACAAAGTTCTTATACTTTTCTATCGAGCTCCTGGTATTTATTATTTTGACTATTCTTTTTTTTTTCCTTTATTTTTCTTTTTTGATTTTTGGGCCACACCTGGTGACACTCAGGGGTTACTCATGGCTCTGTGCTCAGAAATAGCTCCTTGGGTGGGGGATCATATGGGATACCAGGATTCAAACCACCACCCATCCTGGATCGGCTGAGTGCAAGGCAAATAAAAGTTCTGTCGCTGTGCTATCGCTCTGGCCCCTTGACTAACTACTCTTTTTTTTTTTAATTTTTTATTTTTAATTATGAGAAAAATGATGCAAAGAGGACAAGGTAAGGTTACAGTGAAAGGACAATCACCCATAAACAAAGTTCTCAGAAGAAATCCCCTTGCTGATGCCTAAATATTGAACTTACAAAGAACATTAAGAAAAATAAGGCAGAACCCATGTACAATTACTTTGTCCCCAAGTCCCCAGATTGTAGTACATTATAACATTTCTTAGCAGTACACAAAACAACCTAAAGCCCTGAGATTTATGTGACTCCTTAAACATTGAAGGCATAGTATTTTTTTATATTTTCATGTGCATACATATTAGTTTAAGTTAACATCAAAAGTTTAAGAGGTTTTTTTTTTAAGGACACAGTAAAATGGTGTTAGAGTGGCAAATATTGTTTGCATAGGCCCACCAAAATATGGGGGACATAGAAAGGAAAAGCCTTGGTCTAAATACAAGGAGACCCCTACCCCTGAAGTTTCCTGGCATAAGACCAACTCTAGGCTCCAGGAAAACTAGTTTATTCAACCCAAGTCATTGTCTGTAGTGCCAATACAGTTTTATTTTTCATGCAGTCCTATTGTTGGCATCAGGTTTCTGTATTAAAGATTCTGGAATCTGCACATCCTACATTGAAGTCAGGCTGGTGTGGAGTATCCTCTAGTTTCACCTCACAATTAAGGGGCAATACAGAAAGCCCTGTCCAGTAAGCAGGTCATTGTTGTTGTTAAGTCTTCTCAGTGTTAAGGGAAGTCTCTTTTGAGTAGGTTGATGTCAGAGCAGCAGTAGGGTCTTTCCTCGTAGAGGATTGCCTCCAGGTGATGTTATAGACAACCTTGGATGTTTCGTAGATGTCTTCTCTAGATCAGGGGTGAATGGAGAATGCCCATTCTTCTGAGGCCTGTGCCAGGTCTTTATGTCAATGCTCAGGGTGCAAGGTCCCATTGCACTACAAGATTTGTGTGTTCCCATCTCTATTAGATAAGAACTTATTTATATGTATAGTATTTTCCCATTTTAGTGTGTCTATGCAAACAAGAAATAAAGCCACGTGGCGTTATCAGAGTATATGGGGGCGTAAGAACACGTCCAACAATACCCATGACTTGGTTCAAACATAAGCATTAAACTGAGGGATTCTTTCACACCAAATTCCATATTGAACAGTTCACAAAGAGAAGATAAAAAAGAGGGGGGGATCGTCACTGTATAAGAGAAAATTTAGCAAAAGTTATAGCCGTCAAAAAAAAAACACCACATAAAACGTTGAAAAGACATATGTGTCCTTTCTATGCCTTTTGGAGTAGTTGGGTGGGTGTTAACTCCAGGACACCACTTGGTCTGTGACTAAGGACTCTACAGTACTTAAGTTAAAGAGGGTAAATGAGGAGTAATGATGATAGGGGTTAAGAGAGTTAAAGAGAAAAATGATCTTTTGTAGGGGTGTGCGAAAGAGCAGAGCACAAAATAGACATTCTGCATACATAAAAACATAATTCAATGATAGTACTATTAATATATCTGGTGCACAAGGGTGCGCTAGCCCCCACGCGATTTTGAAAATATAGACTGGAAAGAGATTATCAGTGACTGCATCAAGAAGCTGGGAGGCCAGAAGTTCAGAGCCCCACCCAGACCCTCCCTAAGTAGCCGAATGGGGGAAAGCCTAGGGTACCTTCAAGCTCCGCCAAGGGACCCAACTCGCTGGCTTGCCCAGGCATGTGGCCTGGGGAAGCCCTGGAGATCTGGAGCAAGGCGGTAGAGGGGTGCTGGGGTTACCCAAGTCCCGCACCCCCCCTAGGCCTGGTTAGACTCACTACTCTTAAATGACTTTATTATTTCTTTTATTTCCCCACCTTTGCTCCCACTCCCCACTCACTTTCTGGAACCTCAGCTCTCTACTCACATAAACACAAGGATTTATTTCTAACTTCATAACTGACTTTGTACAGCAATGCCCTCTCTGGTTCCATCCATGTTGTTGAAAATTTAAGATTTCTTCTTAACAAACTTTATGTAGACCTACCACATATTTTGTATTCATTCACTTGTAACTGACTTATACAAGAAGAGAAAATATCCTGGATGAACTTCTTTAACGACATAGGGAGCTATTTACCAAAAGGAGAAGTGGTGGACATGTGCTCTCAAAAGTGACTCCAAAATAGCATTCTTTATCCTGAGGTATCACTTGTATGTAATTTTACACTTGTTGAAATCTACTTGGAAAGAGCTAATGAAAGAGACTTTTTTTATCTTCGATATATATAAACATGTCTTTCTTCTAAGACTCTTTTGATGTAATTGAGATTGCTAGAATGTGCTATTTCCAAGCGATCTTGCTTTCAGCTCAGTGTTTCTGTGAGAATAAAGCTCAGTGTCCCCCCCCCACATGTGACAAATAAGTATTTTCTGTTTGGGACATTCCGTAGGAAAACACTTTAGATTAATCTGAAGGTTCATGTAATGCTTTTAAGTCTTCCCTGGTGTTTTCACATGAACGATCTCTCAGACTTTGAGCATAGCAATATGGCTGAGTTCTGAACAAAATCTCTTTGAAAAAAAAAGCAGCAGATTATATCTGAAGTCATTATAACACAAACATGGGCTCTTGCAATGTATGAGAGATCTGGCAGGGGCTATCCCACAGTGATCAAGAGCCATAGGCCTGCAAAATGAATGATTTTAAACAACTTTTATTTTTTTTTTTGAATTGGCCTTATCTGTTTCTTTCCTTTTTGCTTCACCTCTCACATTTCAAAGAGTGTTTATTGGGAATCAAACTAGCAACTTCATGTTCTACACAAACCCAACAGTGAATCAACATGAGCCTTGCACAGGCATGACGGTAGGTGGTAGAAAATAAAGTTGAGGAAAGTTAGAGTCACTTTTTGAAATACTTTGAATATAAATTTTCCCTCAGAACCAAGGACAATCTCTGATTATTTCTTTATTTCTCACAGTTCACTGACATGTGGCAGGCATTATAAGATGTTTGCTGATGACATTAATTTTTAGACTGTACTTTTGGTTTGGAGGATCACAAAATACAGCACTTGGGGTAATTCTGGCTCTCTCCTCAGATATTACTCCTGGCAGGCTTGGGGGATCATATAGGATGCTGGGAATCGAATCTGGGTTGATCCTGTGCAAGACAAACACCCTATCTGCTGTGCTAACGCTCTGGCCCCTATTTTTAGACATTTATAATTAATCATCATGATTATGATGCTTTCATGAACTAGTTTTATATTAAATTGGTCATAATATTCATAATTATTTTAATATGTTCTTAGTTATTTAACCAGAATATATCAAATTTACATAAACTTAAGTTTGACAAATATTTATGTATTTATCTATCAATCTTATTATGAACATTATTGATAAGTTTATTATGAGTTATTAGGCTTTATTAGAAATAAATTACATTATTAATACAATTATTCCTAAAAATTGGTCCCCGAATTATTATTGATGAAATTTCATAGCAATGTAGAATTTTGTTCCCATAAAATACCTTGTATTTATCTGTAATAATTGACTACAATTATGTAGTCAATACTCAGAAATAAACAAGAAAATTATGCTTTATACTAAGTAAAAATAAGATTTAGAAAATCTGTAAAGGAGGTGTCTCAATCAAATATATTCATAAAGTTTGAGCCAAAATAACTATAAAGATTGTAGGTCTGGTTACAGAAATTGAGATCTCAAGAAGGCAACTAATTTGGGAAATCATGTTTTATATTCTATTTGTGGACATGTTGCACTAGAAGTGTCAGAAGAACATTTACATGGGAATGTATAAGAAACATGGAGGAGAAAACTAGATATACTTTGTAGGGGCCATTTTTAAGAATGCAAAACAAGAGACTGGAAGGGTATGTAACATTTAGGGTACTTAATTGCATACCATAAACCCAAGTTAGATCCCTGGCACCATATAAGGTGACCTGAGACCCCCAGGAGTGATTCCAGACACAACCAGGAATAAGCCCAAAGTATGACAAGATGTGGCTCAAATATATGAATGAAACCACCAATGGAGGAGAGAGCAGTTCAGATGAAAAAGATAGGACAATTTAAAGAATAAGTTGAAAAAAGTAAAATGAAGAAATAGCATTTCATATATATATATATATATATATATATATATATATATATATATATATATATATATATTTACAAAAGAGAGTGTGTGCTTAAGGATAATGACTGGGAAATTTATAGTATTTAGATATTAATTCTACATTCATGTAAATGTATTAATTGGCATAGATTCTCAAAGAATAATTACATTTATTAAAGTTTCAAGAAACTCAAATTGAAAAGCAGGTCTATAAATAAAAAAAAACATAATTTTCTTTTGGCTTTGGGTTTTGAGGGCCACACCTATTGGTGCTCAGGGCTTATTGGTTCTGTCTTGATGATTACTACTGATGTCGCTCCAGAAAAAATATGGGAAGTTAGGGATAAAACCTGGATCAGCCATGTGCAATGCAAATGCTCTGCCTGTTGTTCTCCAGACTTATTCGTATTATTAAAATAAATATACATAATCAAGGGAAAAGAATGAACTTTAAAGCAGTATTTTTCAAAGCTATGCATGAGCAAAGCCCAGAGATAAATAGATACATAAGTTATCCTTTGCATTTTTGATTACAGCTAAGATAGATAATAACTATACATAGAAAGATAATTTCAACTAGTAAAAATTATCAGGAAAAAAATCCAGTGGGAAAATAAAAAATGAAATGGTAAGCCCAAGATAAAGTTCAGTTTAAGTGGGGGAGAAACTTCTGGCACCATTGATTCACCTGTTTACTTCCAATGCAATTATTAATGCAGGACAATGATAAATGATAAATCACAGACCTCTGTGTTATCTTATTATTCTCATTAGCACTGCTCTTTCAAAGAAAATCCTAGACATCAGGGATCTAGAATTGGAGGATTTAGTTGATCTCACAGTACACCATGGGGTTCACAAAGTGTGCGGAGTAATCCTAGATGATGAAATTGTTTTTCTTCCCTTAGTAATAAGCTCTGGATAGGGAAATAGGTCACCCATGAGAGGTAAAAGATGAGTAGATGAGAAAACAGTAATAGAGTGGCAGCAAAGTTTCCGTTACCGAGAAAACAAATGGTGCGTGAAAACACATAGCAATATGGAGAATAAATGGCAAGTTTAAGGGTGTAAACATTTGTTATGATAGCAAATGTATATATCTGTTCTATATAGCAATGTAAAATAAGTATAAGTCAATTAGATCTGTTTGAGAAAGGTCTTGGGTGAATTACTTCACATTTCAAGTTTAGACATTTAGACATTTAGGCATTTAGACATCATCAAACTATTTCTATTATATTATTATTACTTTTATTATGTTGTTTTGGATTTACACCTAGGAGTACTCAACGCTTAGTTTGTTGCTCAGGGATCACTCCTAATAGTGCTCAGGATACCATATGGTTTCTTGGGATTAAATCAGGTTTGGTTAAATGAAAATTAAGTGTCTTAAACCCTGTACTTACACTATGACCCTAAAGTATTAAAAGGAAACACAAATTATCAAATGTACACTTCATAACATAACTGAATGCTTGGTATATACAATTAAAACATAATAATAACTTTTAATATTTTATATGGAGTAATATCACAAGGTTTTATGATAAAATAATTAAATAAATTAAAACAGTAGTAGAAGATTATTATAAGACAAAGTATGTTATAATTATATGCATTGCAACTTAAAGAACTTAGGGATTACTTAGATTACAAGAAAGAAAAGTAAAAGTTTACATAACCAAACATTAAAAAAGGAAAATATAATCTAAAGAAATCAAGAAAACAATCACATTTCCATCAAGTCTAAAAGATTTACTACCTAGTATAAATCTAACAAAGAGATGAAAGTCCTATACATAGAAAATCATATCATTCTGTTAAAAGAAAAATATGTATACAAAAAAGAAAAAAGGTATTTCCCGTTCATAGTTTGGAAAAATAACATTGTTAAAAATAGTCATTTAGTTCATAGCACTGGAAAGAATTAATGTGATTTTTATTAGAATCTCTGTGACGGGGCCGGAGCGATAGAACAGCGAGTAGGGCGCTTGCCTTGCATGCGCTCGACCTGAGTTCGGTCACGGGCATCCCACATGGCCCCCCGTGCATGCCAGGAAGGCGTCCTGAGCAAAGCTAGGAAGAGCCCCTGAGCATAGCCGGGTGTGGTTAAAAAAAAAAGACAAAAAAAAAAAGGAAAAAAAAAAAAAGAATCTCTGTGACATTCTTCAAGGAAGCCAGGATTACTGAAATTTGTATGGAATCATAGCATATACCTATGTAACCAAAGGAATATTGAGAAAAAAGGAAAATGGAGGTGGTGTCTACTCACCACTTTTAAACTATGCTATAAAACAATAATAATGAAAGCATTATGGCATTGGACTTAAAATACACAGATAATGGGTAGAATTGATAAAATCAAGCCTACAAATGACTATATTTACACACACACACACACTCACACATATATAGGCACATACACACATGGATAGTCAATTTATCAGACAAAATCAACAACATTTAGTGAATAACAGAAAGTCTAACAAATGGAAATGGTGATAGGTTAGCATAAAATGAAACAAGGCCACCATATTATGCCATAAGTTATGTAAGCTTTAAGTATGCTTTTGGGAATTGGACTCCAATATAAAGGGAAATAATGGCACAAATAACCAAACAGTATTCCATCAAGATAAAAATATTGAAGGCAGTCAATAAAACTGTCATTAAAATAAAAAATATCCTACAGAGTGGGAGAAACTTTTTGCATATCAAACATATATAAATGAACTAATAAATAAAATATACATGCTATGCATAAAAGTCAGCAGTAAATTATGCTACCCAGAAGTGAGAAGAGATGAACAGTCTACCAAAAACACATAAAAATTGTCAATAGTGCTTGAAAATTGTTTATTAGTAATTATTTGAATCAAAATTTAGAACTACGATCTCCTCATAGTTGTATCAACAAATCAGAAACAAGTACAGATGAAGGCTTAGAGAAAAGGCACACTGGTCCTAGGAACATAAATTGGTCTAATTTTTATGGAAAGAAAAATGGAATTTTCTCAAAATATTTAAATGTTTTACTGCAGGATCCAGAAATCTTACTGCAAGATATTCAAAGAACTTAAAAATACTGGCTCAGGGGCCAGAGAGATAGCACAGCAGTAGGGTGTTTTCCTTGCAAGCAGCCAATCCAGGATGGAAGGTGGTTCGAATCCTGGCATCCCATATGGCCTGAGCTTGCCTGGAGCACTTTCTAAGCTTAGAGCCAGGTTACCCCTGAGCGCCCAGGTGTGATCCCCCCACACCCCAAAAAATACTGGTTCAGTGCTATGCGTAGCTCAAAAGGCTGGGATACAGTCCTTGCATGGAACACACACTTCAATCCTAGCAACTCATGGTCACTAAGTGTAGCCCTTGTGTTTCCATATTACCAGTTCCACTATGTGTGGTCTTGACAGAAATGACTTATGGGCCAGATCACTTACCTATCAGATCTACACAATCAGGCCAAATATTACCCAGAGTTGTTCCCAACCATTGCAGTGGATGTCCCTCCTTGTCCAGAGTAAAAAATTAATTCTAAAAAAAAATGTATGGGGGCCGGGCAGTGGCGCTCGAGGTAAGGTGCCTGCCTTACCTGCGCTAGCCTAGGAGACGGACCGCGGTTCGATCCCCCGGCGTCCCATATGGTCCCCCAAGCCAGGAGCGACTTCTGAGCGCATAGCCAGGAGTAACCCCTGAGCGTCACCGGGTGTGGCCCAAAAACAAAAACAAAAACAAAAAAAAAATGTATGACACAAACATAATTTCAGCTTGATTTACAGTTGCTAGGATATGAACCCGTGTTCAACAATTTATGAACCTACTGTTGTTACTTCTTAGAAGTCTGTTGACTAAGACTTTTGCAGACATATCTGGTTCTGTTGATACCATTACTCACACATACCCTTTTTTAGTCATGTGCTGGGAATCTATAACACATTAATCACGTGTGTTTTAAAATTGTGCATCAAATGGCAAAGATGTAATATTAAGGCTAAACAAAATAAGTTTATTCTTTAAATATTGGTGTTGTATTATTTGCCAAAGAAGATTGAATTGTCAGGCATTGGTCCATTTATTATACCATACCATCGCATATATAGCTATGACCTTAAAATCATGATTGCTCAGATGTTCAGGAATATTTTAGTAGCTTTTAGGGAATTAATTTCTGCCTTACCTACCTCCTTCTAAACTTTAATAAAATGTCTTTAAATAAAATATTACATATAAAACATAGGATTCATCCAACAATCTTTAAGAAACCATGGCAAATACTATCATAATTTCTATATTACAGCTTCATATGCCTCAAAAAGGTTCATTACCTTAGTGTCATTTTGACTACTCTTTGACAGGCCCACATAAGGATTTTGATTAAATTAGATCCTGCTCTTTAAACTTTGAGTTACACACCCTAGAAAAAAAATATGTTGGTTCTATAGGTGTTTGCATTGCACATGGTTGACATACACCAATACTGCCTATGATCTTCTAAATAATGCCAGGAGTGATCTCTGAGGGTACAGCCACAAAGCTAGGAGTAAGCTTTTAGCATCATCAGGTGTGGCCTACCAAATATTGAATCTTTTTCTTTAATAGTGAAGATATGAAAGTTTACAATGAATTCTCAAAGAAAAATCAAAATGACGTCTATAAAAAATAAAATAGGATTTTTTAGTTAATAATGCTTCCTATCTAGAATAATTGTACACATTAGTTGGTGCACGTATTGTTTACATTAGTGTTAGCTCAACCCTCATGACTATTCTGGAGTTCAGATTTTTTTCAAATGAGGAAATGAGCACTCAAGTGCTAAAAATATTTTGAAAGAACATGTTTTTAAGTCTGTATAGAGGTTCAAGTCCAAAGGTTCAGAACCTCAGGACAGAAGGACTAGAGTGATAATACAATGGGTAGGGCTTGATCTTACACATGAAGAACCCATGCTCCATCCATGGCATGGTCCCTAGTGCACTTTCAGAAATAATTTCTAAATACAGAGCCAGGCGTGATTTCTGTTCACAGAGATTGACCCTAAAAGCAAATAAATAAAGAAATGAATAAATAAACCAATAACGACAAAAATGAGAACCTGGAAAGGAAGACGTGATGAAATGATTCTATTGAACTAGTATGTAGTAGTAAGCTGAAGTAAGTTTAAAGTTCTACATTGGGTTCACCTTTCTCATGTGTCTGAAATTTTTCAAATTTAATTTTGATCAACACAGTCCTAGTGCTCCCGGATTTGGATCCAAAACCAAGTCATAATGACAGCTACATTTATCAGCATATTCAGAATGAGATTCAATTACTATTATTTATCTGTCTTTGAATTTGTTGTCTCCACAGCTTCCATTTTCAGTAATATGGTTTTCCTTGTGCAGATTTCTTCAAAGCAGAAGTTCACTATTATTTCTTTGATACTGACATTAATTATTTCAAAGACTTTTCTTAAGACTCTCACATTTTCTACATTAACAGAACTTGGGGAGACAAACCTGTAGTCCCTCCTCTCTCAGAAACTCTTACCACATTTTCTTACAAAACTAGGATAATTAAAGGTACCATACAACAAGCAGGACTGGGGGTTCTCTTTCAGAGGCTTTTGAGTTTTATTGGCACAGCCTTCCTCCTTTCTGTCTCTTCCCTTATTGCTCTTCCACTTTCATAGAAGCATTTTAGGTCGGTACATGAATCTATCTGCCAGGCCCCAAAACTAAAAACAAAAAAAACCACATAAATCTGCAGGAGGTAAAAAATTGAAACAAAACCCATAATTCTTCCTTTCTCTGACTTTTCTATTAGCATATATAAACAAACCTAACATAATTATTATTCTTTGGCATAAAAATGTTTTCAAATGCTCATTAACTGCTCAGTTACCTCCTGCAGTCTACTGTCTACAGTAGACTACAGTCCTTACTTTTCTTTCCTCATCTTCTCTTATCAGAGAACTATAATTTGTCCCCTGAATTAGTAACCTTGGAAAGTCTGAATTGCATCTGAAAAGAATTTATTACTGAATGGGGGTGACTTTGACTTTCATGAGAATGACTACTCTGAAACCATAAACTTCAAAAAATAATTCATTACAGATTTTTTTTGTACTGTGGGATAACATGTCTTTCATAAAAGCACCTCGTGCCTGTGTGTCCTGCATCTCTTATGAAAGAAAATGTGAGTACAGTCAGCTATTTGCAAACATTGTACATGCATACTTTTATGCTGACTTTGTGTGAGAAGGAGATGAGTCATGAATATTTAACATTTTCTTTCCCCCATGGTTCTGCTTAGTTACTAGTTTAATTGTTCCAGAGTTTGCATTGGAATAATCTGTGTACAATAGGGTTTGGGAGTGGAAGCTTCCAAGTATCAGTGGCCAGTGGGAATTTATCTCCCTAGAATTTTTATTTCATTCTTCTTTTGTCTCAACACTTAGACACATACTTTCAAGCTTTTCTTCAAGGATACAGAATATTTAATGCTACCCTCAGTGTTGTGAAAGTTAACCATAGTTTTAAGATGTTTGTCCCTTTGATTTAAAAAGACAAATGAAAATGATGAAAAGAATTATTCCTTTGACAACATAATACTTATGTTCCTATTTTCTTTAGTGTCTTTTAAAATTAAGTGAATAAACGCAATGGAGATTAAGTGAACATGCACTTATATATGTTTTGCTTTGGGATCCACATCGAGTGGCCTGGAGGCTCTTGGGTATACCTGCTGTGCCAGAAAATAAATCCAGGTCTTTTGCATATAAAGCACTCTGTCTTTTAAGCTATCTCCTGGTCCCTCATCCATTTACTTCTAAACTCATTTTTCACTCATTACTCTTTAATTAGTTGATTAAGTTGTGTCTAGCCCCATTAGCATTTCCAATAATATTGTTCTACACACGTGTATATGTTTATATGTACACAAACTTATACACGAGAGCTTCTTTATGTGTTTACTAAGTATGGAATTTGAAGGAAGTTTTTTGAAAATCATACTTTGAGCACAAGTCACTTTATTTATGTAAAAATGTTTTATCGAGGCATCATGATTACTAAAGTCGTTTATAGTTGAGTTTCAGGCATTCATTAGCACCTAATCCATCACCAGTGTTGACATCATCTAACAGTGTGCTGATGTTTCCTCTCATAGACAACCTGCCTCCTTATTTTTAAGTTTTACTATTATAGCCAGGATCTATGCTATCAGTGTTGTTGGTCTTTGGTTCAGATATACCACACCTATACACCACCCTAAGGTCTAATTTCCTTGCTTCCTAAACCTGTTACCTACCATCAATCTTCTCTAACTCACCACCTTGGATTTCTTTCATTCCCTTTTATTCTCAGTTTTATATTTTAGGGACCAAAGTAATCTAGGTATACCGCATTTGAAACCTTGAATTCTCTTGTCTTATTATTCTATATTACATGGATAAGGATGAACCTATGGTGATCATTTTTATTCTGCTGACTTATTTAACCTAATATATACTGTCATCAAATTCCTTTAAAATTTCAGTAATTACATTATTTCAACCTCCCACAGCTGCATGGTATGCCACTATGTATATAAAAATGTATATATATAAATACATATATGTCTCATATATTCACTTTTGTTGAAGTTACTGGGTATACAGCGTAGTTGGAAATGGGTAATACTGATAATACTGGAATAATATAAAATATTGTAAGCAGTTAAGAGAATTGTAGGAGATATATTATACAAAGTAACCAGTTAATCTTTAACCTGATTATTTCAGCAGAAACCATAAGGGCAAAGTGAGATACAGGATGAGAGATAGACACAAATATAGAGATATAGAGAGATTTGATTAAAATAATCAGAATAAAAGAGATAAAGTTACAACTGTTATTGTAGAATTGTGAAGGATAATTATACTATGATCCTATAATAATCTATATGAAAACAAATGGAAAGACCTAGAAGAAACATGCAGAAATTAATTCAAAGTGAATTTAAGACTTGATTAACAGACCCCAAGCATAACACATAGAAGACAGAGGTGATAAGCCCAGAACTTCAGCCTCAAAAATGTATTTGGAAATTCTATTCCACCGTCAAGGAAAACAAAACCAAGAATTTACATAATTAAGCAGTACAGGAAACAAGAGATCAACTTTTAAAAATGGGCAAAAGAAGGTCATAAGAAAATAATGCTGGGCCCGGAGAGATAGCACAGTGGCGCTTGCCTTGCAAGCAGCCGATCCAGGACCAAAGGTGGTTGGTTTGAATCCCGGTGTCCCATATGGTCCCCCGTGCCTGCCAGGAGCTATTTCTGAGCAGACAGCCAGCCAGGAGTAACCCTGAGCACCGCCGGGTGTGGGCCAAAAAAAAAAAAAAATAATAATGCTGTGGATAAGGTACTTGCCCTGAAGGCCATTGGACTCTGATCTGGAACCATCCTCTTTTATACACCCTGCACTGCTTGTTGTCCCTGAGCTTAGAACCAGGAGTAAATCTTGAGGACTACCATATGTGGTCTTATGATATTTTCAACAAAAGAAAAAAAATCTGAATAAGCAAATATTCAAGAAGTATAGATAATACACATATACATAAAAATCATTCAACGTTACATATTATTAGAAAAATTTAACTTGAAATTAAATCAATATGATACAAATGTCACCCACGTTAGAATCATTTCAATCAAAAAGGCCATAATCAAAAAAAAAAAAAAAGGCTATAATCAAAAGCTGCAAGTGGCAACATGTTGAAAAGGAACTCTCATTAACTATTGCTGGGATTATAAACAAGTTCAATCTTTATATAAATATAGCATAAAAATTCAGTAATTTTTAATTAAAAAGAGAGGTAACATATTATTCAGCACTTTCTATATAAGGACATGGAAGCATGAAGTCAAAATCTGAACACGTATGTTACGGTAACATTAATTACAATTGTCAAGTTCTGGAACAAACTTTAGTGTCTAATAACACGTGTGGAAATTATTATGGCTAGTACACATTTACGTATGTATATATTTATGTATGCATGTATTTATGTATGTGAGTATATAATTATATACATAGATAGTATATGGTTAGTACAATGGAATAATATTCAGCAGTTAAATAAATCATCTATTTTTAAACTACAGTATTGATGGAACTTGAAAATATCTTACTAAGCAAAATAAGTCAGAGGAAAGAAAAATTCAGGACATTACTACTTATGTCTTATATAAAGAAATTAAAAGGATATTTCTTGAATATATAGTCCATTTTTTATTCATTTTATTGTTAATTTAAATTAAATTTAATTAATTTAAAATTTGAATGTTTATTTTAATTAACATTTTAATTAATAGATATTTATTTTCTAATTTAGACACGAATTATTAATGTATATATTTTTATGTATCAGTGGTATAAAAAACATTCTATATCCATGACCAAAGTGCTATTCTCCCTTTCTTAGGGAAGAAAAAATGCCTAAAAAACTAAGCCTTTATACTCTGATGACAGAATCAAATGTGCGAAAATGGTCAAGTGTAGATGAAAAGTGTTTTATTAATCACTCTAAACCCATTTAAAAAAGTACTATATCAGGGCTGGAGAGGTGGCGCAGTGGTAGGGCTTTTGCCTTGCATGTAGCTGACCTAGGATGGACCATGGTTCAATACCCCAGCGTCCCATAAGGTTCCCCAAGCCTGGAGCAATTTCTGAGCTTATAGCCAGGAGTAATCCCTGAGTGTCACGGATGTGGCCCAAACACCCTCCCCAAAAGTTCTATAGCATTCAGTTTGATATTCTTATATTTTCAACACTGATAATGAGAAGTTAATCAATAATTTCATTAAAAATTATAAAACAAAAATATATTAAGGGACTAGAGAGATGATAGTATGGGAGTTAAGGTGCTTACTTTGAAAATGGCTGACAAACGCTAAATAACATGCTCCGAATAAGGTCCCCTGAACCCCTTTTAAGAATGATCACTGAGCACAGAGCTAAGAGTAATACCTGTCGGTGTGGTTCCCAAAACAAAAATAAAATGAAAATACATTAAATATAAAGAACAATGATAAGTAAGAATTGCAGTATCTTGTGTTATGGATTTTTCTAAGAAAATCACATATGCCAGTTGTTCAAGGCACACTCTACTTGTAATAATCTATTAAACGCATATTACAGATGAGAAAAAATAAATTACAAGATGGTTAATACTACTTCTTCATGCAGATTATGTTTAATTCTTACAATTAGTTTTCAAAGTACACACAGTTACCAGTATTTTATAGCTGAATAAGTTAAAAGACATTAAAAAACATCTTTCTAAAGAGTCCATAGAATTAAATTCTGTAATGATATTCAGTTGTGCAGTGCTTTGCTTATACCCAGAGCTTGATTCAAATTAGAACTGATTCCACTTTCAAAGCTATTTAGCACTCAGAATTTGAGTCCCTTAAAAACTTACACTTAGTATAAATATAAAAAATAGATTTTATAGCTTGACATTAAAAAGTATTTTCGTGTCTGAGTTAAAAATGTCAATTTTTTTCCCTTTCTCTTTCCACTAAAAATTTAGGTCAAGCAGTTAAGCAGATTATAAAGCTTACCAAACATAAAAAAGCAGGAACATGGAGAGTTTCAGGAGTAATGAGAAAACCTTATTACATAAATGTCTATACACAACTTTGGAAAGGCTATATACTTGAATATTGCTTTCTTTAAATAGAAACCTGATCAATTATATTAATTCTAGGTTTCATTTAAAAAAATCCAGTATTCAAAGTTACCACCGTTCTTTTTTTAATATATTAAATTTTTATTTAAGCACTATGATTACAAGCATGAATGTAGTTGGGTTTCAATCATAAACAGAACATCCCCCTTTACCAGTGCAACATTCCCACTACCAATGCTCCCCATTTCCCTTCTCCCCAAACCCTTGCCTGTATTCAAGACATGCGTTCTTCTCTCACTCAGTAAGATTGTCATGATAGTGTAGTTATTTCTCTAACTGCACCACTACGCTCTGTGGTGAGCTTCATACTGTGAACAGTCCTTACAGCCCTCAACTTTATTGTCTCTGGGGATTATTGCAAAAATGTCCTTAATTTTTCTTTAAAACCCATAGATGAGTGATATTATTCTGTGTCTATCTCTCTCCCTCTGACTTATTTTATTCAGTATAATGGATTCCATGTACATCCACGTATAGAAAAAAAACTCTCCTGATGGCTGCATAATGTTAATATCTAACAGTAAATTTTCCATAGTGGCTGTGAAGAACATCTTTCTCAAATCATTTAAAAAGAAGGCCAGAGAGAGAGAGATAGGGGAGAGAGAGAGAGAGAGAGAGAGAGATAAGAGAGGAGAGAGAGAGGGAGAGAGGAGAGAGAGGAGAGAGAGGAGAGGAGAGGAGAGAGAGAGAGAGAGGAGTGAGGAGAGAGAGAGAGAGAGAGAGAGAACAGAGGATATGGTTTTTGTCTTGTAGGTGGTTGACAAGGGTTCAATTCCTGGCACAACCTAGGATCCCTGAGTATGCCTTCCCCCCAGCAGTGATACTTAAGCACAGATCCACTAAAGACCCCTGAGCACTGCTGGATGTGTCTCCCCTCCCAAAGAAAATCATTTAAACAAGAATACTTTTAAAGCCATAAAAATACCAAGTTATATAAGAATTTATACACTACTCTGGGCTTACTACTTTATATTTTATGATCACTTGGGATCTTTACTAATCTTCATTTGATACTCCCTTTATAAGTATCTAGAAAAATTTTACTTAATACTTAAATTCTAATCTTTTAAGGGTTTTAAAATGGACTGATTGTGCCTATTCCCCTAAAACTACTTACTATATTGAGTCATCGCAGAGTCACTGTAGTTGATGCTATAAACTTAATAGCGATTTATGTAATTTTATTTTCCTAGTTTGCTCAATGGCTTATATCCTATAAGGCTCAGGGCATTTTATAAATTAATAATCTTTCTAAAGCCTATAATATTAGCTGCAAAACCAGCAAAACCCACAGTGGGAAGGAAGATTGCACTTCTGCTCAAATTGCTAGCACAGGTCTATTAGCAACAGAAGCTAAGGTAAAGAACATCACGGATTTTTCTTGTATCTTTGAATATTTTTGAAAGAAGATTCAATGGGGTAGGTTCAGAAAAACATAACACAGCAGAAACGTCTAGTTCCTCTTCTAATTTATAAAGTACGAATATTTTTATTGCTATCATTCCTATTGTTATAATTATTATCATCCTCATCGTCATTACAAATAGTAAGAGTAGAGTGCATAAATAAAGACAGCCCTAAGGGCAGCCCGAGGCTATATTCCAGCAAGTGACTGTGCTACAGTATTATGAGAATTTTTATCCATCATCAATAAAAAATGAGCATAGCAGTTATCATGGCAGTTTCCACAGTCAGGACTATTTCTGCTATTACATCTCTTAGTAAAAGGGTGATATGCTCTCCATTATATGATATCAACTCGTCCACATTTTTGACATTACAGTATAATATACAGTCTCTAGATGGTGTCTTTCCCCGTGAAGTCAAACTTCTATACAGTTGAGGCAAGGATAGAGTGGACTTAAATAACTAGGGAGGGGAGGCAAGGAAAATAAGGAAAATAAATAAAGTGAAATTATAACAGTAGAAATGTTTCTATTCTCGCTTCTTTGCAAAAAGGAATGCATTCGAATTAACTAAACTACGAGCCTGTGTACATCAGTGGTGAAATTATGCTAAGTCAATGTCTTTGCAATTCTACCAATTACATTCTATTAGCATTTGAGAAAAGCAGAACAAACTCGGACTCCCCTTCACATCTGACTACCTGCCAGCTCTTGCAGTGGAATGAAACTTATTTGGTGACGATAGTGTGTAGATGTATATCAAACTCTCCACGATGATATTCTGACTTGTTTTTCCCATTAAGCAATTGTTTTCTTGTTTGTCATATTTTCTTGCTTATGTTCATCAAAGGAAAAGAAGTTTCATGAACAACACATTAAATAAATAGTATACATGGGCAAGAACTAAGAACACAATATTTATGGCAAAAAGTTCTCATTCATAGCTTCTGTCCATTCAAAGAAGATTAGAACCTGTATATATATATATATATATATATATATATATATATATATATATATATATATATATATATATATGTCCTTGCTTTTGGGAAATGGGTGCAAGTGATTTATGTGACATGGGGAAAAGAGAAGTAGTAGCATGGAGAGAAATATCTTTACCACTTCTGGAGACCTGGAAAGTTTTTGAGATGGGTAGAACTGATTAAGTTGGCTCCATCATTGTAACACACATAGACACTTGCATTGTACCAGCTTTATCAGGCATAATTTATTTATAGAGTCCCACTAGTTCTTTATACCATAAGAAAAATGGCCACTGCTTATTTCTAGATTCGAGTGAGAAATTTGGTGGGGGAAGAAGTCCAATCTCTTTCCAGTCTTTTTTCTCTGCAGTTCATTGCCTGACCTTGCAAAAAAGAATTTCAAAAGGTATATAGTGAAGAAAGGTAAGTTTATTTGGGAATTATAAGAAGAGGCAAAGAGAACTTTATGCTCAGGAGAGAATGTATGCTTCTCCAGGGAGGAGAGAGATCTCAGTAAGTTTGGAAACAGGGTTGTATACAGTTATTTTCCATAGTAGTCCAGTATGGAATTCTGTGCACAAGCAGTTAATTGGGGATTTTCAAGGAGTAAAGTTTTGAACTTCTGGTGTCATTTTTGTATCTTATTCTAGACATCTTCTTTTATCATAGATATTAATAGTCTTGGAGTGTCCCTTTCTAGGGGGTCTAGCTACTGCTCAGGGGTTGGAATTCTACTTTTTTGCTTGTTTGTTTTGTTTTGTTTTGGGGGGTCACACCCAGAGGCACTCGGGTGTTATTCCTGGCTCTGTGTTCAGAAATCATTCCTGGCTCGAGGGACCATATGGGATGCCGGGAATTGAACCTGGATCTGCCCTGGGCCTTCCACGTGCGAGGCAAAGGCCCTACTGCTGTGCTATCACTCTGGCCAGTGGAATTCTACTTCTTAAGGCTTACAGTCTCCTTATATAAATTTTGTATTTCAAAGGTCTGCATGCCTTTGGGCTAGTTTCAGAGTCTTTTCCCAGTCCATGTTATTAAGACACTTTATCTACCTTCCTGCTAAAACAATCCAACCAGCTCCAAATGATCTTCAGTTCCCTGAAAGATCCTCAGGTACATTAGTCTTGTCATATATTCCTGACTGATAGCTAATTGAAGTTTGCCAATCATATGTTTCTTCCCCAGCAAGGTTTGTAACATGTAAGCTGTGAAAAATTTTAGTCTACTAAACATTGAGAAAAGAAAACATAAAGCATTAGAAATGAAGAGACAAGCAAACTTGAAAGTGAAACTACATTATAATGCTTTTCTAAGGAACATAGGGAAGGAGGAACTTATACTGATGATATTTCCATTCCATCTTCTTTTTTTTTTTTTTTTTTTGGTTTTTGGGCCACACCCGGTAACGCTCAGGGGTTACTCCTGGCTATGTGCTCAGAAGTTGCTCCTGGCTTGGGGGACCATATGGGACACCGGGGGATCGAACCGCGGTCCGTCCAAGGCTAGCGCAGGCAAGGCAGGCACCTTACCTTTAGCACCAACGCCCGGCCCCCTCCATCTTCTATTTTTTGACACTACCCGAGTTTTGGATGCTCTTCCACTCACAGATTCTGTGAGATAGACCTTTGTGCTGAAATTCTTTTTAATACTTTGTCAGTATTTGTTCCCTGCAACCATAACAGATTGAAGTTGTTGTATGAGTCCTTGGTTTGTCTACTGCTGCCAGGAAATGAAAAATTCCTGACTCCCCATTATTATGGGTCCACCATGAATGTAAGTATTATAAACAATGACATCACTTATTGGTAATCACTTACAGCTCCTTCATTTGGTTAACAAATGTCAACTGGGCATCCATTCTGTGCTGAACGACACGCATTAGATGTGAGTGTAGAGCGCCTAGAGCAAGTAAAAAAGTAATCGAGAATGAAACTCAAGTTCTAAGGAAGAAAAACAGAAAGTAAAATAATAAAGAGAAAGGAAATATAGAGTTTGCCACTTTAAAATAGCATAAAGGAGGGAGGACAATTCGGTGATGGGAATTCCCCTGATTTTATGTTAATATGTACGTAAAATATTATTGTTAATGATATGTAGGCCACTATGATTAAAATAAAAATTATATTAAAAATAGCATAAACGCAACAGGACCTGATGGAGCTAAGGACTTTATTAATTTAAGCACATTGGCTAGAAAAAAATGCCTTAGTAATGTAATGACTATTGAGCCAGAAGGAAATTAGACATAATGAATGAAATGAAGAGCATCTGAGGAACAGATTTCTAGAAGAAAAGGAAGCACCCAACCTGAGTGAATGTGTTTGAGCATTGAAAAAACAGAGTGGCATGGTCATAAATTAGAGCCTGGCTTGATTTTGTGTATTTTTCCCCCAAATCAATTTTATTCTGGATTAGTTAGAAAGCTTTTGGAAGCTTTTGAACAGGTGTGACATGATTTGACTTCCATTCTTAAAGGATTATTAGGATGCTGTATTAATAATGAGAAAAGCGAAAGCAAGAGAACCTTTTCAGAATCTATTGCAGTGATCTTGAAGACTAGTTTGTGTGACTTGAATAAGAATGGTGACCAGAGAAGGACAACAGAATGTGAGATTCTTACTTAACTTGAAGGCAGAAACAACAAGAACCCTATAGTTTCTTGTTGGGAGTTTAAGAATAGATTTGAGAGAAAACAGGCAAAGATTTCAGACAAAAGAACAGAATTGTTGTTGATAACATGGGGGATATTACAGACTCACAAGTATATGGAACATGAATGAGGAAAAAGTTTATTTTTGGATATGAAAATTTCAAACAACTATTAAATAAGTAGAAAATTTAAATAAAAATTAAATACTTGATAGGAGCCAGAGAGATAGTATAGTTCTTGTCTTGTATGACCTCAACCAGGATTCAATCCCCCATTTCCCATATTTTACCCCCAATTTACTCAGAGCCATGGTTAAACCTGAGCACAACTGTAAGAGACTTAACAAACAGCCCCCCAAACAAACAAAAATAATTGTATTCATAAATCAGGATGTTGCAAAAGACCAAAGAAAGATCTAGTTTATGCTAATGATTCTTCCAACCAACTCTAAAGGAGAAAGACACTTGGGCCTGCAACACTAAATTTTAATTTTCAGTCAATGTGGTTAAAATCGAAGGAATTACAGATGAACTGATACTCTGAGATCAAGATATTTGGAAGGAAAGCAGGGGAATTTTTAAAAATCTGACTGACCTTGGGTTTTAAAGTTAATTTGGGTCTTGTTCAAAGATATGCCTTATCTTTAAACAAATATCAAAGTATTTTATAGCTATATTTATTGAATATGTTTTGAATTTATGATACAGAAAACATAAAATTCATTGTTATAAAAGCTAGCAATGTTTTATTCGATGCATGAATTTTCAGATAAGCATGTCATCATTCAATATTTATTAAGAGCTGATTTTGTGAGGTTGAGAATAGCATATGGGGTCAAGACTAATAAAACTCAGCCTCTACTTGAAAGTAGGTTTAGATAAGAGAGCTTGAAATCTGGCATAGTCCCAAAGTCAACTCACAACAAATGACATATATTTTATAAAAAAAAATCTGTCTGTTTTTTTCTAGTTCTCGGTTGTATATCTTAAAAATATATACAAATAAAAAGAAATTATATATGGGATGTGGACTACAGATGAAAACCATGAAGGCAACACAGTGTAGTATAGAAAACATTATGCAAAAGTTACCTTTATAATTTTATTTAGCATGTTATGTGATCCATTCCTTTATATGAAATACTTCAATGTCTTATTAATGTAAGAAATCACATAACAAATTCTTCAGAAATTTCTCTCTTTAGTTGCTCAAAATGTCTTTGTTTCATATATAGTATTATTTGAAAATGCTTACCTTTATTAGGTTTATATACTGAACTCACATATAGCACTTATGATCATAGCAAACATTAATTGATCATCTATTATTCTCCATGCAAAACACAAAGAATACTATTCAGCCTACACTTACTTTAAATCTGTAAAATACATAAACAAAATACATTATGAAAAATGTAAAAGTGAGCCTTTGTATAATGAGTTCCAAAGAAGCATAAGTCAATCAAGGGGCCATTAAACTATTTTAAGGAAAATTAGAAAACATTTGGAATTTATCAGCCTAAGAAATAAGAGGCCATGGACATAAAGAAAGGTCATTGCTCTTTGAAAGAACAGAAAGAAACAACAATAGGTTTACTGTTCAAAATTACTGCTATTAGAATATAAACTTTAAAACAAGGATGTATGAATTACAAATGACAAAATAGGTTAGAATCAGAACGCACAAAAAAATAGGGAACTATGCACTCTTTCCTAGAGAACTTAAAATTTTTATGGGAGGATTCGGGAGAACATATTAAGCTGCTAAAAATAAAATAATGATTTCTTTACATTTATAGAGGTTTCTTCCTTCCTTTTTCTTGATGCCTAAGGAAAAATGATGCAAAGACAGAAAAATAAATATTGTAGGAATTAATTAGAATATTGCTTGCTGGCTCTAATGTCATGAGAAATAGTATTACAAGCTGCAAGCATATTTTAAATGATTATTAGATATCACAATCAGAAAGCATAAATACTAAGAACCTCTGGGGTTACTCCTAACAGTTATACAATTTTGTAATTATGACCTTACTTTGTTTATTGTATCTGAGAAATTTCTAGAGAAAAAGTATCTCTAACATAGAAATTAATATCATTTTATTTTGCAAAGTTCCCCTGTTCTTAGTAATTACTTAATAGTAAAGATTAGGATATTGAGTGATATTTTTCAAATATACTAAACTTCAATAAACGAAATAAGAACTGAGAAGATTAACCAGACAAACTGATAAGAAACAGACTGTACAAAGACATTAAGTTAGAAAGGTTTTTAAACTAATACTTGCATTAGCATTGAATAAATACTGCACTAACTATAGATATATAAGAATATAGATAATAAACCAAAATTAATTGGTATTTTTATGATGCGGTCTGATCCTATGATTAAAAGTATATTCACTAATACCCATTCTTTTGTAACTGAGTACATTTTCATTTTAAAAATAATTCTCAAAAATCCTATAATTACCGAGATTGCTGACGAGCACAATTTGGAAACTCATTGTAGTCCAGGTTACTTATCATCATTTTGGGTAAAAATAGGCAAGTGACATCTGCTCCCTTTTAGAAAATAGAGTTCCTGGCTTCATCTAACCTAATTAACTGGTTAGAGTAGCCATCCATAAAAACAGAAGCTAGCACTTCAGGGCCCATTAGCATCGCCCCATGAAGCAGTTCTCCATGACTGGCTGATTTTTCTCTTTCCAAGCCTAAGGATCCTGACCCTGAATATGTGGTTAGTCCCATTAAACTCTCCTTCTACCTCTAATTCTGTGTAAATGGTTAGAGTAGCTTTCTAATGAGGTTAAATAATGGGACAGAGTTCTAGACAGATTTCACGTTGTTCTTATTGAAAAGTTCTTACTTTGATTCAATATCATCAACGTGAAGATGGCAAAGATTTAATAGGAGCTTAGCATGCAATGGTGATTGCTTTCACCAAACACTCGAACTTAAACTTTTCTTCACACATTACTAATTCTCAGAAAAAAAAATCCATGAAGATAAATGGAAGAAAGAGGTTCAAATATTAATGCTTATATTGATCTTGAAGTGTTGCAGGGTTAGCTCACTCCAGAAGAATAACAAGCATTATTAGATAAAAGAATGAAATTTAATGAAATTAGATGAAAGAATTAAATGAGAAATTAAATGAAAGAACTTGAGACTTCTAGTAGTAAAGAATGTATTCTTCATTTAACTTAGTTATCAAACATCTGATAAAGATTTCTCTTCTTAAAAATATTAATCCTACATAGAATTGGACAATTTTAGAAATGAAAATATTACACCAGAAAGCTAGAGTTTAGAGTATTCATAATTTATCTATTTTAAGATATCTATAACAATGTCCACTTGCCAGGTGATCTGAAGGTCATGAATTTCCATACAAATTGGCTTGCTCCAGTTGCTAAGCTTTAAATGCCAATAAACTTTCTTTTATTCCAAGCCATCTCATCAGTGCCAAATAATTCTTTGTTAGTTTTCCAAAGATTCTCTACCCTTTCTATGGAGCTAGGACATTTTTTTCTACCAGATTTGGAATAGGGACATGTTTCTAATTTTGTTTGTTTGGGGGCCATGACATAGTAGTGTTCAGGCTTTACTCGTGACTCTGCACTTAGAGAACTTGGTGGGTCCTTGGAAGCTTGGGATCAAACCCAGCAGGTGCCCTCCATACCTGCTGTTCTATCTGCTTGGCTACATAAAATTGTTATCTAATAATATATAGTTCCCCCAAATAATTAAATGGAACAGAGTAAAAAAATAATTTACCACATGCAGAGTTCAAAAATGATATAAATAAGAGGAAAGATGTAATATTTGCCATTTAAAATATTGTAATAAGGTAGGCTAAGATAAACCACAGTGTAAACAAGAAATAGAAAAGCGAATGATAAGCAAGGTCAAATTCTTGAGACCAGATTCAAGTTTTAAAACCTGAAAATGGAGGGTTTAAAATAATTTCTGTATTAATTAGATCATAAGAATTCTATCACTGTGTGAAAATAGGACTACTGCCAGGTGTTCTTGCTGATTAAAAATATATAGCAAGCCAGAGCAACAGTTCAGAGGGCAGGGCATTTGTGTTATATGCTGCTATCGGGGTTTTATCCTCAGTATCCTTTATGGTCCCATCAGCACAGCCTGGCATAAACCATAAGTGCAGAACCAGTAGGAAACGTAAGGCCCCAAACAAAACAACAAAAAATAGAAAAAAGATAAACTGACATACTTAGTTACAAGAACTACATTATTTTAGGGCCATGAAAGTGCAATGACATAATCTTAAGTAAAAAAAAAAAATCAGGAGCCAGAGAGATAGTAAAGACGTAGGGTGTTTGCCTTGCAGGCAGCAGACTTAGGATGGACCAAGGTTTTATCTCTGGCATCCATAAGGTCCCTCCAGACTGCCAAGAACGATTTCTGAGTGCAGAACACTAGGAGTAACCCCTAAGTGCCACCGGATGTGAGTCAAAAATCAAAGAAACAAAAATGTCTCAATTACAGAAATCTATAAAACATATACCTGGAAATTTAGTACAGGGGTTAAGGTGATTGCTTTGCACACCAATGACTGGTTCAAACCCCTTCACTACATGTGTCCCCCGAGCACATTCAGGAGCGATCCCTGAGCACAGAGCCAGAAATCAGACAAGAGTAGTGCCAATTGTGATCAAAATCGTGATCAAACTCCAAAACAAACAAACAACACACCACAGATTGAAAAAGAGAGGACATATGGGGCCGGAGAGATAGCATAAAGGTAAGGCGTTTACCTTTCATGCAGAAGGTTATTGGTTCAAATCCCAGCATCTCATATGGTCCCCCCAAAGCCTGCCAGGAGCGATTTCTGAGTGGTGCCAGGAGTAACCACTGAGCGCTGCCAGTGTGACCCAAAAACCAAAACAAAAAGAAAAAAGAGAGAGGGCACAGATTGAATTAAATCTCTGGAAGAGAAATAGATTCATTGAGACAGAAAAACACAAAACTCCATTACATGAAATAATTTTATTGATGAAATAATACTGTATACAGAGAGAAGTATCAAAATTGCACTCAGAGACTTCGAAAGAATATTTTTCAAACAGATAAAATGCAGTGTTTTCTTTTATGTTGCTGTTGTTTGTTTGTTTCAGAGCCACAGCTGGTGTTGTTTAGAGGTTAATCCTGGATTTGCACTATGTAATCACTCCTAGTGGGCTCAGGGGACCATTTGAGAATTTGAGGATTGAATTTGGGTCGACTGCATGTAGGGCATATGCCTTACCAGTTGTGCTGTCCCTTTGGCCCTGCAAACAGCAAAATGCATTTTTAAGGGAGAAGGAATAAAAGCTGAGAAATATGAATGTTTTATTTGAGATGATTTAGGATAACATTAAGAACGGTAAAGAAACATGGGGCCAAAATATAGCACAGAGGTAGTCATTTGCTTTGCATCCTGCCCATCTGGAACAGACCCAGTTCAATCCCTGGCATCCCATATGGTCCCACGAGCCTGCCAGGAGTGATTTCTGAGCGCAAAGCTAGGAGTAGCCCCTGAGCATCGTTGGTGTGGCCCTAAAACAAAAGCATACAAACAAGCAAAAAAAAAAAAAAAAAAAGAATGGTAAAGAAACAGTATCTGAACAGAAATTAAGTACAAAAGTACAGAAATTAAGTACAAAGCAGAGAAAGGGAAAAAAATAATTGAAGTTGGAGTAGTGTGAAAAATAAATACAAACTTAGAATTTACATTATTGCTGGGTATTAAAAGATGGAAGCAGAACACTGCATCTATTTTTTTTTTTAAAGTGCTACGTATAGCCAGAAGATTTTTCTTTAGCATTAAGAAAAAAAAAGAAGGATGTGTGGGCAATATTTATGATCTATAATTTTATACCCAATTAAACTATACACATGAAAACATTTTCAAATTTATAAACAAAGAAACTCAACTAGTACTCTATTTTTGGGGGGAAGGTTTTGGGGCCATGCCCAGAAATATTCAAGGGATCACAGAAGTGTTAGAGATTAGGTGGGGCCTAACTTTGAGTTTGTGATTTCTTTGTGCTGTGTATACTCTTAACCCTTTGAACTATTTTCCTGGACTGCAATCACTACTTTAAAAGAATAAAGGTTATGCTCTTGATTTGATGCTGGCACAAACACACAAAGAGACCAGGGATAAATTTCAACAGCAAAGCATTTAGCAATACAAAAATCAAAGAAAAATTGTTAGTATCAAGAAAATAAAGTCAGAAATTGATAAGTATATGTCACTAAATTTATTGACTGAAAAAAATTGCTGCTTTATTTATGTTTTATTTCTTCATTTTTGGGGCCACACAGGAAAGAACTCAGGCATTATTCCTGACTCTGAACTTAGAAATTGCTCCTGGCAGGCTCTGGGGACCATATGGGATGCTGGGGATAGAACTCAGGTCGGTGTGGGGTGAGCCATGTGCAAGGCAAATGCCCTACCACTGTGCTGTCTTTTTTTAAAATTTTGTTGTTGTTTTGTTTTTAAATGTAAAATCATAAAAAATGAGAGGTCGATTGAAATGATTAAAGCATAGCAGTATGTTTTTTGTTATTGTAGAAGTAAATGAAGAGATGTTGCTTAACTTCAGAGTTTGTTATAAAATACAGTTACACCTTATGCTTATTTATTTGCTAGGTCTTGAAATTCTAGTTAAATAATATTTATGTCTCTAGAGGAAAATAATATAAATATTTTGGGAGGAGGGAGAATTGGGGACAGACTCAGCTGTGCTCAGGATTTACTCATTGATTTGAGCTTAGAAATCACTCCTGGCAGTGATTACTTGGGGGCCCATATGGAGTGTCAGGGATTGAACCCTTATTGGCCAGCATGTGAAAAGTAAGCACCATATTCATTGTACTATCTTTCTAGCCTATAAAATGAACTTCTTTAGGACTTTATGAATTCAAAAGAAAATATATAAGAAATGAGAAATAGTCAACGATGTAAACAGAATCACAAAAACATGTTAAAATAAGACTAGATTAAAGATATAATATAAAGTAATACTTAACAAAAGACTGCTGTGATATATTAAATTTAGAAAATAAATGCATCTAAGACAAAAGTACCCTGAAGGATCTAATATTTGAGATTGGGAAAGAAGCCACCTGAACTTTAGCCAAAAGAAAACTGGCAGGAAATTAATATCAGATAAAATAAAAGCTAAAAAAAAAAGAATTGATTTGAACCAAAAGTAATATAGAATACTAACTTACAAAATGAATTTGTGTTCTACAAAACATGAAGGTTTTATCCATATAAATCGATAAGAATTAAACGCTAAATTTCACAAACTAATAATATTAATGGGCTGGTTTTTATAACTTAATTTTATAAGAAACTCCACAGGTCAAGTATTCAATGTCAGTAATAATTTAGTGTTGTTTTAAATTGTGTCAATTTATCATATCAGCAATGGGAAGCTAATACGTTGTCATTTATCATTTTAAAAACCTTGGCAACTAGGAAAGGAAGAAAATTGCCTTAATGTAAATAAGGCATCTACAGGAATATATAACAAAGATATTATCATTAAAGGAGGAGCTTTGAAAGCATTTCCTCTGAAATAAATAAGGAAAGGATATCCAATATCACTCTTTCTATTTATCAGTGATTAGGAATATCAAAATATTATACAAAAAACAAATTAGTATTTAAAGGACTATAAACAAAGTCATTTTGCAGGTTTTTATGCATAATGATTTTATGTATATTTTATGTATATTGACTTTTTATGTATTTTTATGATATTTTTGTGTATTTTTATGTTTATTGTCTCCTCAAAAGCCATTTTAAATGTTAGAAACAGTTAACATAGCAAATTAAACAAATTAGACTACTTGAAGATATGACTAGTTCAGAGTCATTAAGCCAAAAAAAAAATAACCTAAGCCTTGTATATTAAAAGTAAAATTGTTCAAAAACGGGAAAGAACATTTTAGAATCATTACAGCCAATATGCTGATATCTCCTACTGTTCTTATTAGAGGAAAATTTTACCTCCAAACTAATAACAATGGTCTTTGCTACTAACATACAAATTTGTTATTAAATTTTTATTTTATTAAAATAAAGCACCATGATTCATAAAATTACTTATAGTTGATTTTAGACACACCATAGTTTAGCACCAATCCCACCACCCTTGTCACTTCTCTCCACCCACCAGTGTTAAGAAAATTCTTGCTAAAATTATAAAAGCATATAAAATAGAATTTAACACAACAATGATAATATAAAAATTAAATAATAATCATAATTCAGTGTTTATTGGGGTGAAAATTTAAAGAACAGGAAATTATTCTCAAAATACCTCTCTGGTTTTAATTTAGAGTGAAAAAGATACAGTAAACAGTAAAGTAACATAAATTTTAACTTTAAGGAGGAATACGTTAGTGAATTCCACCTTAATCAAATGATTAAAGTTTACATCACATTATGTGATAATTTAGACACACAAAGTGCCTTCCATTACATTGTACTAAGAAGTTGAGTTAGAAAGAAGATGGCTAGATTACCAGCTGAGAGATAGATGATAAACTAAAAATACAGATATCTAGGTACATTCACGCGTGTGAAACATTAACCATTGGTAAGACTAACTGGGAATTATTCAAAAAACTCTTTTAATAATTTTGATTGAGACCAATGTGAATTAGAAGTCTTTCACAGTTGTATTTCAAGGACATAGTGACAGTGAATTGGGGCAATTTTCACCACCCTTGTTGACCTTCCTCTTCCACTGTTCCCAGCATGCCTCCCCTACCTCCACCCTTAGCCCCTTGGTCCTTTTTGTGTTTAGCTTGTTGTAGTTTGGGTCCCTTAATTCTACTGTCATTGACTATGGTTTGAGTATTTATTTAGGTTTGAACATTTTTCATTTCCACTCAGTGCTCCTGAGACTGCTGGGCTCTTGGGAACCATCCACTTCCCCCCTACCCCCTTAGTTTCTAGTAAGAAATAGAAATACGAGGCAGAAAATTCATATTCTGTGTTTAAAAGAAGTGGGTGGTAGCACCTGTCTAGAAGCTATAAATATAAATAAAATTAAAAGAAGAAAAAAAGAAATAAAAAAGGAGACAATAAAAAAATTGGGGGCTTAAAAACTTCTCAGAAGGCTCCAGAGACAGCTTCCTATGACACTTGACAACAGGCTGGGTTACTCAATGCTAGGACCTAAGAATGTGGAATTTCTGGGGTCTTGTAATGCCAAGAACCACTAAGTTCACCCTGGTAGTGTTTAGTGATTTCCAGGGTCATACCCACTGCTATTTAGGAGCCTCAAGGAATATGCCTGCAGGTTCATATGGGGTCATATGTTACTATGGCAAAAGGCTGGGTCCATCATTTGCAAGCATCCCTGATCATTAAATTATATACTCAGCATATTTGAGAAGTTTTTATGAGATATGTTCTATATCTGTAGATAAAATATCTGAAAAAATTAAAGAAAAATAAATAAATAGAAAACTATGGCATATACATGACTTAGAATAGTTAATGTAAAAATTAAATATTTCAAAGTATGTAACTCTGTTTCAAATAAGTTCAAATAAAATTCTAGCATACTTTTAAAATAGAAATTGGTGGCTGGAGCAATAACAAGTGGATAGAGCATTTGCCTAGCCAGTGACCAACCTTGGTTTGATCTCCACATCTTATTACTGCCAGAAATGATTTCTGAGTGCAAAGCCAGGAGTAACCACTTAGTGCCACCAGGAGTGGTTTAAAAAATTATCTAAAATAAAATAAAACAGAAATAGACAAGTATATTTTTAAGTAAATACAAGTGCAAGTGTTGCAAGTGAAATGCAAGTGTTATATATTTATAACCAAAACAATCGTGGAGAGTATGGTTTACTTCTTTTTTTTCTTTTTTTCTTAATTAGGAAGAAATGTTTGGGGAATAGTGTGGTTAACACACTGCAAAGTTATAAATTGTATAAGTACTGAAACAAGCATCAGCACAAAAGTGGACAGATAGTTTAGGATAAACAAAGATGAGCTCATCTCTAAAGGTGTAATGCACTTCAATTAAAATTTGGGGAAGACAAGTCTGCAGCTGAGCCAAGACGGACTTGGGTTCAATCCCCAGTGTCCCATATGGTCCTCTGAGAAAGGAGCCATTTCTGAACTCATAGCCAGGAGTAACCCTTGAGAGTCACTGGGTGTGGCCCAAAACCAAAAAAAAAATTGGAGGGGGCGGTAAGGCCACACCCAATGACCTGTTCCAGGTTGGCCAGATGCCTGGCAAACACTCAACAACTGTGATACCACTCTGAGTCCTTCAATTAATTTTTTAAGAATAGTGGTAATTCTTGTAAACTATAATCACAGAAATAATTTATACTTATTAAATTATAAATTTAAGAGACTGATGAGCAATTGAAACTCTCATTTACAACTCTCAGTTGCAACCCACAGCTGGAAGTAGCATACTTATTAAAATTCTTTTAGGAATATTCATTATACTAATTCCACAATTTTTTCTTTGATATATGTATCCATCATCAAAATATTAAAAAATATAACAATGATTATGAGTAATATTAGTTTGGAAATGGAATATGATATAAATGACCTCAGCAATATAGTGGTCAAGTCAATTCTGGTGTTAATATTATTGGTTAATATCATTGACTACTACATAAAAATGAATAGTCATACAATATTGAAGAAAACAAAGTGAAAGAACACACAGTTTGACTACAAAGATGTACAAATTAGAAACAAACAAAACTTAACTAGTGGTCTTAGTGGATAGATTATTTTTGAACTATTTTAGAAGTTTTCAGAAAGTTCAAATTCGGCAGGGTGGCTTCAGAAATATAGAATTAGTTGGTCCGAGGGTTGTGTGTTATTGTTAAGCTGTTTAATAGAAATAGAGAATTTAATTTCTAGCCTTTAGACTGTTTTTTTGGGTCTCCACACTTTTGAAAATTAAATGAACTGTCTACTTAAAAAACCCTACAAATAATTGTAGCATGCATTATGTTTCAACTTACAATTATCAAAACATACAAATAACAGATATCAAAATTACATCATGATTCCTTCTGGAATGAGTGACAACTGGAATTTGGAATGGGTTGTTTTAGAATTTGAAATTTGGAATGTTGTTGGGAGGGATTCATCTCGTTTTGTGTATATAATGTAAATAAACTATTAAAGCAAGACTAAAATGAGGGCTTGCTATACAACATTTTGTTATATCTACACATTGTTTTATATTCAGTGATTTACATTTAAAATTCTTTCCACACACAAAAAAACCTAACAGCAAGATTATTTTCAGTAGTATGTTCATGATTACAAGGAATATTTCCTGCTTCGTCCCATCATAATTTCCATTCGGCTCTCAGATATGAGCATTGTAGCATTTTAAGAGACTTTGTGCAGACTATGTTCATGATGTTAAATAGGATGTGCTTCATTAAGTTTTTCAGTTACTTTTAAGTTTGGTTAAATTTTGATTCTACCTGGTATACCTTCTCTTTTCTTATGTTGTTACAGTGATTAAGAGTTGTGTATCTTTGCTTGTGATGCTTGCATGTTTGATTGTGGTGCTCACAGGGATAGCATAGTTTGTCATGGTGCTAGAGATTCCAAAGAGCAGTTACATAGGGTTGCGATCAATAGAAGGGATGGTGCCAAGAATCTAATCCTCAGCATTATACTTAAAACGCAGGAGTTCTATCACTCAGCTATTCCCTCCATCCCTCCCTGCCTTCCATGAATCTACTTAATTTAAATGTTAATTGAATGAATATTTAAAAAGTATCGAATATAGGATGAATTTGACTTGTGATTTTTTGAATGTCATTTCAATAATTTATCTTCTGTGTTTGTACACATGAAGAGGTTTGATTGACAGAACAGCTGTAGAGCAGGTTACCATAAATTTATTTTCCAGTTGGAAGATATATAATTTTATAGCCTGCCATTGTTCTGTTTGCTATAAGAAAAATTAAATCTTGATGATCCTTACAAAATAGGTTACTTCATTAAATTTTCATAAGATATATATATGTATATATATATATATACTTCTGCTTAAAAGCATTTTAAATTTTACATTTCTGCATTTTTGGAAGCAAAAATTAATATCAAAACTCCACTGATTGTTAGAATTGAAGTCAAGCTTGCATTTTTACTACATTTGTGTTGTATTTCATTTTAGAATAATAATTCAATTTCATTCATTTAGAGTTTTTGGTTCTTTGTTTTTGGTCACATCCCACAATGCTCAGGGGTTGCTCCTCACTGTGCATTTAGGAATCACTCCTAACAGCTCTCAGGAGACCATATGGGATGTCAGGGATCAAACCTGAGTTGGCCTTATGCAAGGCAAGTGCCTTACCTGCTGTACTATCTTTCAGGACTCATAATTTTATTTTTCTTATTCATTGATTTATAGAAATTAATTTATATTTTATAGTCACTCTAGCTTCTCCAGATTCCCTGTATTATTTTATACATATATACATACATATATCGCTAAATAAGTACATTTATCTTTGAAATAAACACAGTTGAATTGTAAACTACTTCTCCCTGTTCTCCATTTCAGTGTTATTAAAATTCTCAATCTATTCAAGAGTTCAAGCTTTCAAAAAAGATCAATAAAGACTTTACTTACCTCTGTGTTTTGTCGATTCATTCTTCAAGAAACTAATTTAAATTTCTCCCTAATAGGTAGTATGGTAAATCACTATTCTATGTCAATATTTACTTTGAGTTATTTCAGCTTGATAAACATTGTGAGATATATAAAACTTTTCTTGGTGCTCCAAGAGTGTCTTTTATATAAATCTTATATATTTATAATTATATATACTATAATATATAAGTCTTATGTAATATAACACATATAATTTAGGTATAGATGACATACATTCACATATATAATGTGAGTGGGTATTTGTGTAAAAGAGGAAATGAATGAAAACTTAAGGCCTTCTGAATTTATCATTTTATTAGAAAAAAATAACAGGAATTTGAAATAAATTCAATATTTATATTTAATAAAAGTATTGAGATGAGATAATTAAATATATTTGTATTTTAATCCATCATAATATTTTATATTTAATTTAACTATTCAAAAATACATCCATTTCTCAGAAAAATATAGGGGACTTTAAATACTCCCTGACTAGTACATAGTACAAATTTCCCTTTGGTTAGAATTTTATGTTAATACAAGTTGCACTTCAGTGCAGCCAAAAAGTATGAGTCTTAGAAACATAACTGTACTACCAACCTCCCACCTCTGAGTTCATCAAACTTAGGTCCTGGATGTAAGAAGACAGGCATTGGCCAGAAAAAGAAAAAGATTTCTGAGAGTTCATTTTACTTTAGATATTTTTATATGAAATAATATCATCCCTTTTGAGTATTGGATTCTATGTATCTCTGTAAATTACTTACCATTTTTTAGTCTGTAGTCAATAGGCTGTAAAATATAGATGCTTTCTACTAGTAAGAATATTTTACAAGACATTTTTACAACGGGAAATAATGCTCTTTCATGGTAAAATGTAAAAGAATAAAAGAGTTATGCAACTACAAGGAGAAGCTGACCAGTTTCCTTTGAAAAATTTTTTTCCCTTATCTTTTTCAGGTCTTTCATGTACCTACCAATTTCTAATGCTCTTAAAGAAAAGATTGAAGTGGCAAAAAATAATTACAATTTAAATGTCTTTGATTTGATTCATAATTTAACAGTAGCTCAAATTTTCTTTTTTCATAATATCTTTTTATCCCTAATTGCATGGCTTTCTATTGGAATTAGAATGTTCAATTTGAATTCTCTCAAGGCCTGATTTCATACTATCTTCAGGAGTTGTGTATTTTATTGAGTTGTGTATTAAGGGTTCTGCATTAAATGTGAGTTGGATTCTTATTGGATTAATGAAGAAGGAAAGGATTAAACTTTTAATGGTAAACTCAATGTATTATAGATGTCTACTGATACATATATAAAACATAATGGATATAATGCAATGTTAGTACAATTAACACACAATGAATCATGGCCAGAGATAATTAAAATGGTGATCACATTCTAAGCATGGAGAAGGAACCTATGTTCAACCCCCAGTAATACATCTCTCCTCTCCCTGATTATCATTTGGGGTAACCTGGGTACCCCCAAGCACTGTCAGGATAGTTCTGATGGCTTCTGAGCACAACATTCCATCCTGAAAAAATATGTCAAGCACTGTTGTGGTTCTAATTTAAAAAAATTAAATACTGAATTAATAAAAAAAAATCAGCAAAATAAATCTAGGTAATAAACACAATAGGAGTACTTAACAATTGAATCAGTGAATTGGAATGGTGGTGCAAGCAGTAGGGCCTTTCCCTTGCACACACTAATCTAGGACAGACTGTGGTTCGATCCCTGGGTGCCCATCATATGATCCCCAAAGCCAGGAGCGATTTCTGAGCGCATAGCCAAGAGTAACCCCGGAGCATCATCGAGTGTGGCCCAAACACCAAAAGAAAAAAAAAAAAAGAAAAAACAATGTGGAGTATGATAGCTCCTATAACTAAAATAGATAAAAATATTTTTTAGGAAAATTAACTAAGAGTAAAAATAGAGAATAGTGGAAACATATTTGAAAACAGGCATGCAAAACAGGCTAGGGAGAGTATCTGAGTTAATGCATAAGCCATGCTAATGTCGAAGCTGGGTTTCATTGTTCACTGAACTTGGTCTCCAAGGACTGGAATGAGTCCTGGAGTCCCCCATTGAGCACTGCCAAAGTGGCCTTGGTGTTCCCAAGCACCACAAGGTTAGCTCTTTTATGTTGTTGTTGCTTTTTGTTGTTTTTTTGTTTGTTTGTTTTTTGGCCACATCTCGTGAAGCTTAGGGGTTACTCCTAGATCAATGATCAGAAATAGCTCCTGGCAGGCCTGGGGGACCATATGGGATGCCAGGAATCAAACCCAGGTCCATCCCTGGTTGGTTGCAAGCAAGGCAAAAGCCTTACTGCTATGCTATTTCTGGCCCCCATAATTTATCTGTAAGGAAATGAAAATGATTTGATTATGCATTTTTTTGTTTTTGTTTGTTTGTTTGATTGGTTGGTTGATTGAGTTTTGGGCCACACCCAGTGACGCTCAGGGATTACTCCTGGCTATGCACTCAAAAATCGCTCCTGGCTTCGGAGACCATATGGGACCCCAGGGGATCGAAGCACATCCGTCCTAGACTAGGGAGGGCAAGGCAGACACCTTACCGCTTGCACCACCGCTCCCCTTTTCCCTTTTCTTAGGTAGTAATCTTTTTTTTAAATAAATTTGAATTGAATTGTCATGAACTATCATGAGTCACGAAATTATTCATGATTGAATTTCACTTGTACATGTTCCAGCACCCATCCCTTCACCAATTAGAGGCAGTAATTTTGACTCCTCAAACCAAAAACTATACTTCATTTAAAGGCCAAAATTATATAGCACTCCTGTATATAAATTTGGATCAAAATCTCAAATACAGCCCATAATATAGTTTAGAATAAGAGATTATTTACCCTGGATATGATATATAGAATGACTAATTGGATATAATCTAGAAGGATTTTTTCCTCTATTACAAAGAATTTTTCTGAAATAAAATCATATATCTAGAACATAAATCCATTTTTAAAATTTCATTGCTGAGTATAGTATACATGTTTAAAGGGCTTAAAATGAAGAGTGAGAGCCTCTTTAAGGAAACTATGGCATAAATCCAGATTTATGCAACACACACAGGCAAATCCAAATAAAAGTCAACAAAGAACCCTTTAGTGGAATAAGTTCTTAATAGGGTATAAATATGAATTAAATTTTGAAATATAAAACAGTACTGTAGTTCCTAGAGGAAAAACCTTAACTATTGGAAAACAACCATCATGAGTCATATTGCTGATCTAAGTTCTTAGCCTGCCTTTATTTTCCTCTTTTTTCCCTTGTGACTAAGGAAAAAAAAAAGAAACTAAATAAATAAATAGACTGAAATATCTAAGAGAGACCAGTGAAGAAAATTAGAATTCCCAGAATCAGAAGAGAAGAACTTACTACAACAAAAACATAGTTAATAAATTTCCTACTTGTAAAGAATTAAAACTTAGGCAATAATTTGCCTAGATCTATTTAAAAAAAGTGACCATTTTATAAGCAGCAGTGGTTTTAATCAGTGGTCAGAGGACTAAAAGGTCAGGAGTCACTCTCTGCTATGGTCACTCAGCTAGACATTTGGTTCAGTGTTCAAGTCCAGCAAGGCAATGCTTCTCTGGACTGCTGACAATGGGGTCAAATGGGGTATCCTTGGTTGGGCATCATTTAGTGCTGTTGATTGAATTTAGGTTCCTGAACATGAAAGGCATATGCCCCTGACCAACAAGAGATTTCCCTAGTCTTAATTTGTGGTCATGAAAAAGATAGCGTTTCACTTTTTAAGAAAACAAAACAAAACAAAACAAAACAAAACTGTATTTAGCCCAAAAATACCATCACTAAAGTTTTCAGCAAGTTGTTTTCTTTTCAGAAAGAAGTGATACTGGAAATCAAAGAAATGTAATGGCTTGTCCAAATGTACACAACGACTGAGATGGAGTTAAGACTTAAAGGCAACATATTTTGGAATTTCTATGGACAGCCTATGTAACTAAGTAATGTCGGTATTTAAACTATTCATTAGTTTGTGTTCATCCCACACTCATGCATTAAGAATTTTCTGCATGCCTGGACATAGGTTTAATTTTCATAGTGCAGGAAATGGAAGTATGATACAAAAGATACCTTCGTTATATTTAGGAATCTTAGAGTATTTTAAGAAAGCCAACACCAAAGCATTATTTACAGAATAAATTACAACTCTAATGAGTATTACAAAATTTTTTAATAAAGTACTGTGATATAAACATTTTGGAAGTGTCAAGTAGGACTTTTTGGATTCGGTTGGTTTTGGAGCCATCCAAACCAGGTTACTCCCAGTTGTGTACTAAGAGGTCAATAGCTCATAGTGCATTGGGATGAATTGAAGGACTTCTGCATAAAAAATATATGAATGTCTTTTGATAAAATATTCACTGTTTAATTGGGACATCTAAAGGCCCCATAACTCTGCCTTAATTTTTCACTTGGGTTACTAAGTCATATTTCTTTCATCACTCAATGAAATCTTTCCAACTGCTGGTAATTATTTTTGAAGTTCCCTTCTCCATTCATTTATTCTTTTAAATGTGGTATTTAACCTACATTCCAAACAAAACAGTCTGTTCTGAGATAAAAGTTATAATTGTGGCCCTCAGTCTTGAAAATACAAGAGCAAAAACACATCTCTAGTGTCTGAAGCATTATGGGAGTTAAATATGATTGTAGCGAAGCATTAGAGAGTCAACAGTAAGTAAGCCTTCAAACAAATAAAATGGAAAAATACCAATATAAGACATGTGGAAAATTTCTGGTGGGAATTCCCCAAGTGTCTTCTTTTCAAATATTTTAAAACACAAAGAAAATTTTCTTATATTTTCAGCACAGTTCCTAAAGCAAAATTGAATGTAAAATAAACAACACACAAAGAAATATTTACATGTCATAGATCAATGTTAAACACAAAAGAGGATTTCATATTAAATATATATATTTACATTATCCCTATATCATATTCCCCCAAGACCCTTCACAAGTATGGTTCAAAGACAGCAAATGACACTTTATTAAGAATAGGATGTGCTTGTAATAGAGTCAGTTGCAGGGGAGGAGCAGATGTGCTTCAATTTAGAGGAGACCAAAAATAGAAGGAGAGAAAGAACATCAAGGCTGAGGAAAACATCTTTTCTTCTTCTGAGTTAAAACAACTTAGGTTGTTTCAAGATTTTGACTATTGTAAATAGCGCTGAAATAGATGTGCAGAGGCCATTTTTGTATTCTGTATTTTTTTTTTTTGGTCCTAGGGTATATCCTTAGTAGTGGTATAAATGGAGCATATGGGACATCAATGTCCAGTTGTTTTTTTTTTTTTTTGGAATAACCATATTGTTTTCCAGAAAGGCTGGACTAGACAGCATTCTCACCAGCAGTGAATGAAAGTTCCTTTCTCTCCACCAGCACTGATTGTTATTTTTTAACCTTTTTAAAAATTTTTTATAATTTCTTTATTAAAACACAGTGTTAACAAACATAATTTTAGTTGGGTTTCAATCATAACAAGAGCACCCCTGTCACTCATGCAACATTCCCATCACCAATGCCCCCATCTCTTCCCTCCACACCCACCTGTATTCAAGACAGGTTTTCTACAACCCTCACTCACTGACATTGTTCTGATAGTTCTCAGCATAGTTATTTCTCTAACTGCACTCACCACTCTTTGTGGTGAGCTTCATGTCTTGAGCCAGTCCTTCTGGCCCTCAACTCTGGGAATTATTTCAATATCTTTAATTTTTCTTAAAACCCATAGATGAGTGAGACTATTCTGTGTGTGTCTCTCTCTCCATTTGACTAATTTTACTTAGCATAAAAGATTACATGTACATCCATGTGTAGGAAAATTTCATGACGTAATCTCTCCTGACAGCACTGATTGTTCTTGTTCTTTGTGATGTGTGCCAGTATCTGTGGTGTAAAATTGTACCTCGCTGTTGTTTTAATTTGCATCTCCTTTATGATTAGTGATATGAGCATTTTTCATGTGCCTTTTGGCTATTTGTTTTTCTTTTTTGAGGAATTATATGTTCGTTTATTCTCCCCATTTTTTGATGGAGTTAAATGTTTTTTCTTGTTAAATTCTGTCAGTACTTTGAATATCTTATATATTAGCCCTTACTTATGGGTATCTGATGGGTATTGAATAGATTCTTCCATTCTGTGGGTAACCCTTTTACCCTGGTTTTGTTTCCTTTGAAGTGCAGAAGTTTCTCAGTTTAATGTAATCTCATTAGTTTATCTCTGGTTCCATTTGTTTGGACAGTAGTGTTTCCTTCTTGAAGATGTCTTTAATCTTAATGTCATGGAATGTTTTGCCTGTTTTCTTCTAAATACCTTATAGTTTGAGTTCTGATATCAAGGCCATTAATCCATTTTGATATGACTTTTGTGCATGGTGTTAGAAATCTGAGTTGTTTTTTTTTGCATGTGGCTGACCAGTTGTCCGAGCACCACTTGTTGGAGAGGATTTCCTCACTGCATTTTGTATTTCTTGCCTCTTAGTCAAAGATTAATTGATTGTATGTTTGGGGAACATTGTCTGAATACTCAAGTCTATACCATTGATCTGTGGGTCTGTTTTATTCCAATACCATGCTGTTTTAATGATAATTGCTTTGTAGTACAATTTAAATTGGAAAAAGTGATGCGTCCCAACTCTTTTCTTTTAAGAGTTGCTTTAGCTATTCTTGGGCATTTAGTATAATCCAAATAAATTTTATAATTGTTTGATCCACTTCTTTGAAGAACATCATGAATATCCTTAGAGGGATTTCAGTAAATCTGTACAATACTTTGGGTAGTATTTCCATTTTAATGATGCTATTCCTTTCAATCCATGAACAGGGTATGTGTCTCCATTTACTTGTGTCCTCTTTTATTTCTCAAAACAATGTTTTATTGTTTTCTCTGTATATTTTCTTTACTTCTTTATTTGACTCCAAGGTATTTGAATTTCTATGATACTATTGTGAATGGTATTATTTTTATTAATGTCTATTCCTTCTGTATCATTAACTGTGTATAAGAAAGCCATTGATTTGTGGGTTTTGTATAGGCTGCCACTTTGCTATATGAACCTATTGTTTCTAGGGCTTTTTGGTAGAATCTTTAGGTTTTTCTAAGTATAGTCTCGTGTTATCTGCAAATGATGAGAGTTTGATTTTTTTCCTTTCCTATCTGGATGCCCTTTATACCCAGATGCCTCACAACAGATGAGAGGCTAAAGAAACTGTGGTAAATCTACACAATAGAATACCATTCAGCTATTAGAAAAAAATAAAGTCACAAAAGTTGCCTTTGCATGGTTGGATATGAAGACTATTTTGTTGAATGAAATAAGACAGAGGAACAGAGATAAACAAAGAATAGTTTCAATCATCTGTGGGATTTAAGAAAAATAAAAAATAGCATAGTAATAATACTCAGAGACAATGAAGGCTGGAAAGATCAGCTCATGATATGAAGCTTAGCACAAAGAGTGATAAGCACAGTTAGAGAAATAACTACACTAATAACTACCATGACAATGATAAAGAGAGAAGACAGGCAATGGATGGAGAGGAGGGTAATGGGGCACATTTGTGGTGGGAAAATTGTACTGGTGAAGGCGGTGTGTATTCTATGGCCAGAAGCTAATTATGAACATATTTATAAGCATGGTATATAAATAAAAATTATTTAAAAAAACATCCTATACCAAGAAAAAGAATAGAAACAACCAGTGTATGCATAAACACACTTGTACTTGTGTTTGTGTTTGTGTGTGTGTTTGTGTATAAAAGGTGCTGGTGAGTAGTAAAACAAGAAGAAACAGCTGTTTAGAGAAATGGAGAGAGCATCTGAGAAAAGTTAAGCAGGTATTTTCCTTTGCTGGTGCACCCAATAAGACTCATTTGTAACAAAATGGCAAAAATGAAAAAAGGTTGTGCTATTACACCGCCCCCAAACCAGCTATCCCACTTCCTGGTATCCAATCCCAAACACAAAAAGATGAATTTAAAGAGCTATATCCACACGTAGTCATTGTACCTCTCAATATAACAACCAGGATATGGAAAAATAAAAACAAATATCCACAGAATATAAATATATAAGAAGTTGTGGTACAAATATCCATCAATTTCTTAACAAAAATCAAAGTTTTATTCCCCTATATTTTGAAATTGTTATCAGAGCTGTCATAAATAATGCTGAAAGTTCTATCTAAAGACTTGTTTAGGAAAGGAGAGGCTTCCCAAGCAATGTACAAGGGGTTCTGGGGTTTAGAAATATGTTACTTGGGCACAGCACTATTATAGGAGGAACATACCTGGCAATAATTTGGAAATCCTGCATTGCCCACAATTAAACTGAATCTTGAGTGCATAAGGGCGTGGCCTCACTCTGTCTTTTGAGGTATCGCCCAGTCCTCACCCATTATGTTCCTTGGGTCTTTATCTAGCAATGGAATTACTGAGTCATGTGGAAATTGTAAATTTATAAGCTTGCTGGCATGTATTGTACGTTAGTATGCAACTCTTTCATTTTCTCATCTGCTCACTATGTGCAAATATCTTCTGCATGTCAGTTAGGTTCCTTTTGTTTAGAGTTTCTTTAGTTTAGTCTTTCTTCTGATGTCCAGATTCTGGAGAGTTTTGCTTATGTTTTTCCTCTATGTATTTTATGATTTCTGATCTAATCTCTAGGTCTTTCATTCACTTTGAATTATATTTTGTGTATGGTGTGAAATATAGATCCAGTTGTCTTCTTTTTTCCTCTCTCTGTTTCCTCTCTTTTTCTGTCTTCCTCTCTCTCCTATCTCTTTTTTTTTCTTTTGTGGTTATGGAATTTTTTGAACACCAAATGGAGTTTATGTAACCATAAGAAATAATAAAGTCCTGCAGTTTGTAGTAACTTAGATAGAATTGAAGGATGACAACCAAATAAATAAGACTGATAACAGAAAGACAAATTTAGGACAAATAAACTCATCTGTATCATATAGAAAAACAATGGATAGTATCAATTGATAGCAAGCCTCTGTTACAGAATTAAGACCTGGTGGCTAAATTCGGGAAGGGGTAGGGTAGTAAAGTGGTTGCTGAAAAATAATACAAAAACAATGGAAGGTCTTAGATGTTGAGTATATGGGTTTTATTAAGGAAGTAACAGTCTGCACTAAAATCATTATCAATTAATAATAAATTGGGGCAGAGATGGAAGGAAGGTTGGATATGAATGGACCTGAGCTAAAGGGATAAGGTATGGACACTTGGTCTCAAGGTGGGCTGTATTTTGTTTACTTGCACAGAAATTTGAACACTATTGTAAACCTATCGCCTAAACTGTATTTTAAAAAAATTCATGGTCCCAAGACTGTATAAAGGACAGAGATTTTATTTTGCATGTGACTAGCCAGTTCTAACTCTGGTCTGACATATTGTCTCCCCAAATCCACCAATAGTAATCCCTAAGCAAGAGTTAGGAGTAAGACAAAGTCACAGCTGATATAACCCCAAGACAAACATGTATGAATAAAAAATATATTTTAAAAATATAGCAAATAGGTATATCATTCAAATTTATGTGAGATCAATAGCAATCAGTTTATTTTTGGAAACTGACCCCGTGTCCATTAAAGGACACACAAAATATTGTACTTAAGTTATTAAATTAATATATTATAAGGAAATTGATAAATAATCATAAATTGATAGAATATTAGTCATGAGAAAAGTGCAATAACATGGATAAAGTTTTAAAATATTATGCCAAGGGAAATAGCTAATAAAAAATAGCTACAAACTATATAGCTCCATTTCAATGAATTATCAATAGACTAAATCATAGAAATAGAAAATATCTTGTGATTGCCCAGAAACTGGAGTATGGGAAGAGAAAGAATAATTGCTTATTGAGTACATGGTTTCATCTAGGTTAACATTTATCACTGGAAATGGAAAATGATGATGATTTCACAATGTGAGTGTACTCAATGCCACTTAATTGTACACTTTAAGATTCAAATTTGTAAAGTTAAGACATATATATATATTTAAGTATTTATATTTGGGAAAACCACCCAGCTGTGTTCAAGGCTTACACCTGATTTGTGCTCAGGAATTACTCCTGGCAGTGTTCAGAGGATCACATGGGATGCTGGAGACCAAACATGAATTGAATACACGCAAGACAAAATGTCTTACCCACGTTAATATCTCTATGGCTCAGAGATATGTATATTTTAAAAAATAGCACTAGGACCTTTGATTAAATATTAGTAGTTAATTCTCCAGTGGAAGGCCTAAAATGTTTTATACATTCCAAAGGAATAGTGGATTCCACTGACTTGGATCTTCATTTTTCAGACCAGAGGCAGACATGCACAGTGGACCATGGAGATTCAGAAAAGATATGAGAACTGTAGTCTCAATTATCCAGCCACCAGATAGCAAAATAATCTATTGAGTCAGATTATTTCTTGGGGGGCAGGAATAAAGAATACTTAAGGAATTAAAATCCTAATTGCTTTAGTAATTTCTGGAATGAGATTAAAACCAAAATAAGAGGCTTTATAGTATATGAGCAGAAGTTAATGTAATAGACAAGTTCTGTTATATTTTGTCTCTCATTTTAGGAATGTGCATCTTAGAGTGATATATTTATAGACAAAATTAGGCTATATTTTAAAATATATATTGTTCGGTTTAACATACAAATGTATAGTTTAGTTTAATATACCTGAATGTGTAGTTCAGCTAAATAAGTCAGAAACAACCAAATTATAATGTAATTGAGTTGATAACTCATTCACTTAAATGAGTAACTTTGTAATTTTTTAATCTTACAGTGATAAGAAAAGTGAAAAAATGGAAAAAGTGATATCAATGATAGCATTCAAGGTGACAATTGATATTTCTCTTGAGCAAGAATCCATACGAAATCAATATTCCATGATGGTTTGATAGTATACATGTATAATTAAATAATAACAACTACCAATACATGCTTATTGTATAAACATTTCTTTTTAGGTGCAGAAATTGACAAACATTTAATCTCTGCTTACTTCTTAAGAGTAAACATCTAGAACTCAGGGACTACTTACAACACCATGCTCAGAAATTGGTCCCAATGGTACTTGGGGACATTATGGTGCCAGTAATCAGACTTGAACCTCCAAATGCAGTAAAAGTGCTCTGTCAAAGAAACAATCTCCCTGTCCCTGAAATAGCTGCTTTTATAATGCATTATTAATCATCTGATTTAACAGGAGCGCAGTATCATGTGATAGCACAGAGTTAAGTCGAGGTCCCCAAGGGGTTCTCATACATGGTGCTCACTCTTGTGATATTTTACAGAATTTGTACGAATTTTATGTTTGCTTAACTATTTGAAGAGGTTTGGATTTGAGTTGCCATATAACAACTATCAGAACTGAGTGTTCTGCTGGGCTGACTCTTCACTCACTGTTTATAAAAGTACCTTTTTTTTTATATTTTATTTATTTAGTTAGTTAGTTTTTGGGTCACACTTGGTGATGCTCAGGGGTTACTCCTGGCTCTGAACTCAGGAATTGGTCATGGCTGGGGACCTTATGGGACACTGGGGATAGAATCTAAGTCTGTTCTGGATCAGCCATGTACAAGGCAAATGCCCTACCGTTATGCTATCACTCTGGTCCCAGAGATTTTGTTTTTAGAATTGAGCTTACCTGTCTATACCTTTTTTAGGTGTGGAAGGTATAGTATTGGATCTAGGACACATGTCTTGCATGGGATGAACCTGGTACATTTAGTGGTGTCAGAGCCCTCCAGAAGCGACTCCTGAGCACAGAGCCAAGCGTAAGCTCTGAGCACTGTTGCCAAGTATGGACTCCCCCAACACACACACACACACACACACACACACACACACACACACACACACACACACAAACACACACACACACCTCTTTCATGTCACTCAGTTGAAAACATTGACCTGTGAACACTACACTTCTTGATACTCATGTGTGTTTTATCACAGTCAATAAAAATGGTTATATAGAATCACATAGTTGAGCTTCATTATCAAAATCCTAGAAATGTTTCATCTCTAAATAGCAAACTTCATAACTTTGTTCCGCAGGACTGAAGTCATATTAAATGTCACATTACCCTTAAAGGAAAATCTGTTACTAACCAAAATAGTATCATGCGAATTAGGTTGTGAAATGCAAAATAGTGTGCATCCACAGAGTATTAATAGAGTGTTGGATTATTCAGTTATTATGTCTTGTTAAGTATTAACATACATATTCTGTATTGTTCAGGTATTCTGGAGTTTAGCCAAGATATCTACAGGACTATTTTATGATGACAGTTTAGATACTGCAAATACAACCCATGAGATTAGATTAGCTAACAGCTATTCTGGGAAAACTAAAACTGTCTCAAGACATTCATAAAGAAAAATAGCATTTGACATATTTGTATTTGTTTTAGAGAATACATAGTCTCCACATAGATGAACATAAACACTAATTTTTAAATACAGATATTTAATTTTAGTACTTTTTGACACATGTTTGTACTTCCAAGAAAATGTCTTTCAGCCTTCTGGCATCTGTGCTGACTAGTGGTTTAAATTGATTCTCATTTTCACATGAGGTAAAAAAAAAAAAAAAAAAAAAAAAGAGACAAAAATGAACCAGCAAATGCTTATGCTCAATAGCGACTTAATACAGAGGGAAAAGGAAAATGAAACTCTTGATTCCTATACCAGATTTATATTGTGACCTAATTTAATCCACATGTGAAGACTTTTAAGTAATCTCTCCATTTTCCAGTCTAAAACCCTTAATTAAATAATGGCTCAAGATTGTCATTCAGTTTTTATAATTTTAATTGCATGACCATCTATAGCTATATAGAGTCATAAAAACCATTCTTGATGTGATGCAATAATTGATTTTCTTTCAAACAACTGATCACATAAAATTTTGAGTGTAGAATTCACTTAAAACTGTACTTTGATTTCTTAATAGGATTATGGTTAATCTTCTGATGAATGGTAATGCCGAATCCCTTTTTCTTAACTCTATGTGTTTTTAATAGTTCAATTTGTTACTCTTTTATTACACCCTTTTGTCAGCTCTGTCAATAAGTACAAATATTGAATAGTCTGAAGATATTTCTTATAGGCTTCCTCTTTCTAAAAAGTATTAGTATAAAACATAAAAATAATAATTTGCTATTTGGCATAAAATAAACTCAAACTGGGTGACAGAAAAAGACAATTTGCAGAGTTTACTTGAAAAAATCTCCTTTTCTGTACATTTTTGGCTGGGAGTAAGCTATGTTATCATTTGTCATCTCTCTGGCCTATGGGCTATTTACAAATTTCTGGTAAGAAACAAAAATGGGACAGTGAGAAATAGTAATTGAGTCAATGATAATAACTGAAATTTGTGGCTGTGCCTTATCTTTGTTTCAGCTAAGACACAGCTGAGGTTTTTTTTTTCCTGTAGTTGAAAATAAATTACTACTCCACAAAAAAGAAAAAGAAAAACTCCACAATGATGGTTATTCATATATCTATATGTACATATCCATATATATGTATATATAATTATTTTTTTCAAGAAGCTTTTGTTTAGAAGCCTGTCTGATAGTGCACTGCCATACATTTACATCTTGGAATTTTAAAAGGTCTATCAGTGTGCTACTGAATGTGTTTTCAATTACATAAATGGTCTGTATCCCCTGAAAAGCAATACTGTTTTTTGAAAGGCAATGTACTTATTATGCTTCCCACATGGGACTATCAGTGCCTATTGGCTACCAACAATTACCTTTGAAATGAAAAATATTGTTTGTATCAAAGAACTGTTTGAGTATAAAGAAAAAGCTTTGCAGTCTGCCAATCATCCCCATATCCTGAGGTTTATATTGTTGGGAGTTTTATACATGCAGAACCTGAAAATGAATCCAGTAAGTTATATAACCCCATGGGGTGATTCAGTTCTAGTTAGGTTGCATTTCCTCACACTCCTCACATCAGAATCTTTTCGTTGAAACAGGAACCAATGTCCCACTATATTTTTGGATATCTAAAGTCTATCCAGCAATTATTATTAGTGAGTGCTTGGAACCACGCTTTCCTCCTGATTTCAAAACATCATCTTTATCAGTTGATCAGGAATTAAGGAAAACAATTATTATTAAACATCTCTCCAAATGACTGGTTTCTATAAGTAGCAAGCAGAATAGTGACTATCCTTAAGATAACCAGAATAAGTGATCAAGATTAGCCACATTTCAGAAACCAGTACAGCTTTAGGAATTTTTATAAATTGTTCATTGCGAATTCATTTTTGAAGCAGTCTCTTGAAAAGTCTATTACTCAACCTTATTTCATGGAGATAGCCAGGTTATCATTATAAAATATTCCTTACTCAAAAATACCTCAGTAATTTCTTTATATTGTGTGGATGTCACAGCAGGAAACTACAGAAACAGAGCACATGCCAAGGTCATAAACAATCCATATATCTCCCTAATGCCTGAGAGAGAGAGCAATTGTAAAGCTTAACATAAACAGATATGCTGTTTGATAAATATGCAGTAGAGTAGTTAGTGAAAGTTTACCAGACTCTCAGGGGGTCTCTTAGGCATACTTCCAAAGAACTTTAGTTTTGCCTAAAATTATCTCTGATTATTAAATGAAAAGGTTTTTTTTTTTGTTTTAGTAAAAAAATTATACTTACAAAACTATCAAAGAAAAATGGTGAAAGAATTAGGGACATGTGGAGAATATGGGACATGTGGAGAATATTATTACTCTCATTTTTATAAAATAAAACTGAAGTTATAACTCACGAAAAACAATCACACCAGGAATATTACTTGCATCTATGTATATATGTATTAATGTATATGTATTAATGTTTATTTTATTTGTTTAATATCATAACTAGTAGATATGAGTATTTTATATGTAGAAAGCTATTTGGTAATTCATATTTTTCTATGTCCTATTTTTAAATTATCAACAAAACACAGTGTGAACATAAAAATTCTCCAAATTCTTTACTCTTAGAGGAATTGCTTTTAATGTCGCATGAATTTCCAAATGTATTGGTAAAAATCAATCAAAAGATTATGTTGAGTACTTTGACTTGTGTTGTGTGTGATGATTGAGGAGTGAAGGGGAAATAAAAATGAAAAACTCAATTCATTCCTTTAATTTTTTTGTATGATAAAAAAAGATCCCCATTATTTGTAGTTTCTGGCACCAAAGATAAGCGTAACATGAAAGCTAGTGTGTTAATAAGTCAAATATCACGGATTCCAGAGTAAAAAGATGTAAAATGATAAAAAGCAGTTATTTTTGGTTTTAAGTGGGTGTGGATGTAAAGAAAGGATTAAATACTTTGAGTACAGCTAGAGAAATAACTACGCAAACAACTATCATGACAATGGTAGTGAGTGAAAAAAATAGATTGCCTGTCTAGAAAACAGACAGGGGATTGGGGAGGAGGGAGAGGGCATTGGTGGTAGGAAGGTTGCACTAGCGAAGTGGGGTGTTCTTCTATATAACTGAAACCCAAGTACAAACATGATTGTAATCATGGTGCTTAAATATAGATATTATTAAAAAAAAGAAAGGATTAAATAATTTGAGAGGTCTTGGTTCAAGACAACAGGGTTTGAGTCAATAAGAAATAAGTTGACTCTAAGTCAACACATGTTCACTGGAATAAATTAAGTCACTTTTCCCTTCCTTTTTGTCTTTTATTTATGTCTCTATCTATGATGCTCCTGATTTCCAAAAGAATTTAATGTATTTATAAAAACAAGAAGAAAAAGACAATTTATAAAGCAGAAATGAATGAAAAAAAAGAAAAAGGAACATCTGAGCACTGAGTTAAAGGTGATGAATCACCAAGAATATTTAACATTTGGTGGGGTTATTGGTAACCAGGTAAATAGAAAGAATAGGAAACAGAATTAAAGAAGAAAACCAGAGATTAATTAAGCACTTAGAAATCTACATCAGGATGTTAGACCCAAATGTAATTTTCAGGTATATTTTGGATACAAAAAAACTGTACTGCAAAACTGTAGCTACTCTAACTCCTTCCTTTCTTGGCATGAAAGAAACCTGAAATTGAACCAATGCCATAGTGCACCCCATAATATTTTGTATGCCTTCTATTTTGTCATGAACAAATGCCCAAGCTTATAAGGAGTTGCAAGATTCAGAAAAATGCGCATCTGAGAGAAGGTGAGAAAAAGAGGGACATGAATTGAATCATTACAGATAGAAGGTAGAAGATAGATGGGAACAGGAAGAGATTAAAGGTAATTTCACAGTCATAAACTAATGAGAGTATGAATCAAGGCATGAGCTTGAAAATGAATTAAAATGAAACTAAATGAGAACATTATTTTGTCAGTGAAACATGTTCTATTAATCCATAAAAGGTCAAAAGCAGTCTCATATCCCTTACATCTTTAGCTTTTTGTCAACATCCTTGACTTTTTGGCATTAATGGCCTTACCATAGAGCAACTCTTCTGTCTTCTATTAGCTTTCCTACTTGTTCTGTTGCTTAGAACACTCTGTGACAATCCCAGAGTTGCTGGCATTTGAACACCAAATACTCAAGTTTTAGTGTGTGTAGACCACAACTACTAGATTATTTTAATAAGATGATAGTTTTCAAGATCTTAACATGAATTAGCATCTTGAAATCCTTCACAGGGATAACATTTAAAAAGACATATTTTTTAATGGAAAGGAACTATTTCATGGAAATGTCTTTTTCCATTCTCCATCAATGTTTCTTCACAGTGGCTCACAGTCTCAAGAAACAGAGCTTTATTTCATGTTTCAAAAACTATATTCATCTTAACTTGAATGAAAATGGGTCTGGAGCCAATAAAAAGAAATACAACATTCGGAGAGAGATAGTACAGCAGTTAATGTAGTGCCTTAAAGAGGTCCAACCAAGGTTCAATTCCTAACACCATATACATTTTCCTGAACCCTGCCGTGAATGAATCCTGAATACAGAACCCTGAGTAGACCCTGAGCATTGCTTTGTGATCAGGCCCATTTCTACTAAAAATACATAAAAATAAAATTTCTAGTATATTAAAAAGAAAAAAGGAAAGGTTATTCATGTTCAGAGTAACATAAATTTAAATTTAAACATATTTCCTCAGTTTTTTCACTGTCCTTTCTTCGGTATTATTGATTTAAGTTCCTTGTTATTATATTAGGGGAAATGCTCTAATAAAAATTATGTTATTATAATACTGTTAGCTTATTAGGGAAATATATTGCTTTATTATTAAAATATTTTCTCCATAGAATTCACATTTAAGAAGAAATAAAATTAAATAACTATGTGTTACCAACAATGCTTTCAAAAGATTGTTGAAGGTGGTTGGATGTGGCTTAGGGGAGTAGCAGGATTAAAATACCTTTCCTCAGAAAGTGATGTTTAAATTAAAAGAAGTATACAAAAAAATTAACAAAGTTAGTGTGTTTGAAGAGAGAAACAGTGCAGCTTCATAGTTACAGGGAAAAAGAAGAAAAAATACCACATTTATTGTGAAGGCTAAAATTCATTCAAAGAATTGAAAGTAGTTTAAATAGAACTAGGTCAAGCTATTGAATGTGGTCATTATGAAAACATATCAGAACAATAAGACTGAAAATATCAGTGAGGACCAGTAATATGAAGGTGACCTGATCTCTAAAAATATATGAATGGAATATACAGTCTTAGAATAAAAGCAACAGTTCCCTGTGTACTTATGAAAGGAAGACATATAAAAGTTCACATTGACGAAAATGTCTTAAATTGGGATCAGAGAGTCACTTTCTTAACTTTATAATGGTTATCTATCAGAAAACCTAAACAAATATTCTAACATGCAAAGAAATATAAATCATCATCATAAAAGATGCTCTTTATTACAAATTTCTCTGTTTCTCACATCTGTCAAATGTGCTTTCTCTTAGATATTCTTTCATGTTATATTTGTTAGTTGTAGGCCACTTGATTAATAAAGAAAAGCGAAAAGGAAATAAGATATTAAAACTAAAAAGTGTTGGACAATATTTGGCTAAAATATTTTTTCTAACTAAAAAATAAAGTAGAAGAATTAATATAGCTTTTGTATTGAGATGCTGATTAAAGCAAATATAATAACCCAATTCCAGTTAACTACTTAAATAAAATAATGACATTGTTTCAGTGAATTACCAAGCAAAGCAAATGTCCCATTTTTTGTCATTACTTAATACCGTTTATACTTTATGTTCCTTTCAAATTCCTTGCCAGCTAACTTTCAGTAGTTATTAGATGTTTGTATAAAAACTAAAAGGGACTGTGGAACTATGTCTTGTCACATTTTCACATTGTACTTAGTATCTACTTAAACGTTATTATGATCATGAGATTTGTTTTAGTACTTCTTTTATAACTTTTCCAAGAAAAATTTGGAGAGGAATTTGAGCCACATCAGGCATTTTTGAGCTTTACTCTTTACTGGGATCAGGCATCAACACTGCTGATGCTCAGGGGACAATCAGGGAAGAAGAGAATTGAACCTACATGGAGCCCTTGGAAGTCAAGGGCCCTACCCAGTGTACTATTTCTCCAACCCTGACCAATAAATTTTATGACAATGCCCTTCCTTAGATAAAGAAAAGAAGCAAGGGCTTTGAGCATTATCAACAAACTGAATCTATAAATAACACAACAATATTCTTCTAGGTATCACGATCTCTTTGGCTTTTAATTAGTTTTCAATCTTGTTAGTCACGTTTTTATTAATATCTGTAATAGCGAGGACAAATTTCTCAGGAAATATAAATTGTAATGTTGCATGCACTCTATATTTTATATCAATTATAGGTTTAATAAACTATATTATCAGAGTAAATACAGTTATTATTTAAAATCCATGGATTTCTGGATTCCAAATCCTTGCTATGCAATTAAAAAATCTGTAATTAGTATGATTAACTTTGCTTCCTTTTAACTTGCTTTATCTATAAATTATGTAAGATAACTCTTATTTCACATGAATTATCAGCATTAAATGTCATAAGCCTAAATAAGCATATAATGACTATCCAATCCTGCTTAGAGCTGAGTAAATGATAATCCATTTGCCTCATTTTGTCTGTTTTTAATATCAAATAACACATACTATACCATCATGTCGTTAGCAAGTTTTCTGACTCTCGAAGTATCTACTAACATAAAAGAAACAAAATTGTAAACTAGTATGACTTATAGGAACGAAAAATATTGTACTGATGAAGAGGGTTTCTTTTTATGACTGAAACCCAACTACAAACATGATTGTAATCATGGTGCTTAAATAAAGGTATCATTTAAAAATAGAAGAATGAACAGGGGCCGGCGAGGTGGCGCTAGAGGTAAGGTGTCTGCCTTGCAAGCACTAGTCAAGGAAGGACCGAGGTTCGATCTCCAGGAGTCCCATATGGTCCCTCCAAGCCAGGGGCAATTTCTGAGTGCTAGGCCAGGAGTAACCCCTGAGCATCAAACGGGTGTGGCCCGAAAAAAAAAGAAAAAGAAAAAGAAAAAAAAAGGCAGTTTTTCATAAGGTTTCAGAACATGTCTTTTATTGTGATGAAATTATAATTAAGTTTAACAAATGAATTGTATAATGGTTGTTTAGAAACAGTTCTAAAATGACGAAAGTGAACTCTAAGGAATTCTCTTTTTTTTTTTTTTTTATGAAGGAGTTAAAGTTAAATACTACAATTTTAAGTATGTGGACGATGTTAAAGACATCTTGGTCCTCTGCCTTACTCTGTTTCCTCTCTTTGTTATACTTTTATTTACATATAACTCATCCCTTTAGAGTATACAATTAAATGGTCTTTTAAAAATTCTAAGAATTATGCAACCGTCTTAGAATGAAGGTAATTGTGCAACCATAGTAAATTTTTATAGTAATGCCAACACTCCCCAAAGAAACCTTGTAATATTTAGCCGCATCCAAAACCAGTCAAATACTCCCTCAGGAAACCAGTAATTGCTTTATGTCTATAAAGATTTATCTACTTTATCTACTTTGAACATTTTCTGTAAATTCAATGATGTATATGTTACTTTAGAATTAATTTTATTCCCTTAATATAATGTGAAGATTTAAACACTTTATGTTAAAATATTAATACATACATATTATTTGCTTTATACTTTTTAATAACTGAATTTTTATTGCCTGGATAAATGACATTTGATTTACCCCCTCATCCTTTGAGCTGTTTTCCTTTTTTTTTTTTTTTTTTTTGGTTTTTGGGCCACGCTCAGGGGTTACTCCTGGCTATGCACTCAGAAATCACTCCTGGCTTGGGAGGACCATATGGGACGCCAAGGGATCGAACCACAGTCCATCCTAAGCTAGCACTTGCAAGGCAGACACCTTACCTCTAGCGCCACCTCTCCAGCCCCTGTTTTCTTTTTTTTTTTTTTTTTGGCTATTAATAATGATCCATTGAAAGTTTGTGAAATAAGTTCTTGTATGGACAATTTTTTTAATTGTTTGTCCTGCTATATATCAATAAATGAGATTCAAGGACTGGCAATCAAAAGGATTTTCATTACTGCATGTCCAATCTTACTTTGTACCAAGTTAGCTCCCTTTTGTTCCTTTAAAGAATAAGTTATAATTATAAATTATGAATTTAAATGATAAATTTTTGGGAGTGGAGTGATATGCTGTCAACCTGTGAGGGATCTGGTTTCGATCCCTAGCTTCTGAGCCTGCCAGGAGCTATTTCTGAGTGCAGAGCCAGGAGTAACCCCTGAGTGCCACTGGGTTTGGCCCAAAATACAACAAAAACATTAAGTTTTTTTTTCAGTTTTATAATTTTTCATTATGAATTATGAGAACAAAAGATGCAAAGAAAGAGGATAAGGTAAAGTTACAGTGGAAGGACAATCACCCATAACATAATTATCAGAAGAAGTCCCCTTGCTGATATCTTAACTTTGAACTTTCACCAAAGAAAGTTAAGATAAATAAAACAGAATCCATGTGCAATTACTTTGTCCCTCAAGTCCCCAGATTGTAGCACATTATAATATTTCTTAACAGCACACAAGGCAATCTAAAGCCATCAAACTTACGTAACTCCTTAAACATTAGAGGCATAGTATTTTTTACATTTCCATGTACATGCCTATTAGCTTAAGTTAACCTCAAATTTTAAGTGGGTGTGTTTTAAGGATTAGAGTCAAAGGAGCACAGTAAAAACGGTGTTAGAGTGGCAATTGTTGTTTGCATAGGCCCACCAAAATATGAGAGGCATGGAAAGGAATAGCCTTGGCCTAAATACAAAGAGATCCTACCCCTGAAGTTTCCTGGCATAAGACCAGCTCTAGGCCTCAGGAAAGTTATCGTTCGCTCCAAGACATTGTCCATAGCGCCAACACACTTATCACACAGTCTCAGTTGTCGGTCTCATGTTTCTGTATTAAAGATTCTGGAATCTGCATGTCCTACATTGAAGTCATGATGTGGAGTGCCTTCTCGTTTCACCTCACCATGAAAGGGGAATGCAGGAAGCCCTGTCCTGTAAGCAGGTTGTTGTTGTTAAGTCTTCTCAGTGTTAAGGGAAGTCTCTTTTGAGCAGGACAATGTCTGAGCAGTGGTAGGGTCTTCCGTGGTAGAGGATTGCTTCCAGGTGATGTTATAGACAAACCTCACCATAAAGGGGCAATACAGCAAGCCCTGTCCAGTAAGCAGGTCATTGTTCTTGTTACGTCTTCTCAGTGTTAAGGGATGTCTCTTTTGCGTAGATCGATGTCAGAGCAGCTGTAGGGTCGTCCCTGGTACAGGAATGCCTCCGGGTGATGTTATATACAACCTTGGATGTTTTGTAAATGTCTTCTGTAGATCAAGGGGTAAATGGAGAATGCCCATTCTTCTGAGGCCTGTGCCAGGTCTTTATGTCAATGTTCAGGGTGTAAGGTCTCATTGCACTACAAGATTTGTGTATTCCCATTTCTATTAGATAAGAACTTATTGGTATGTATAGTATTTTCCCATGTTAGTGTGCCTACGCAAACAAGTAATAAAGCTCGTGGTGCTATCAGATATATGGGGGCATAAGAACATTTCCAACAAGACCCATGACTTGGTTCAAACATAAGTATTAAACTGAGGGATTCTTTCACACCAAATTCCATATTGAGCAGTTCACAAAGAGAAGATAAAAAACATGGGGGGGGATTATCACTGTATAAGAAAGTATTTAGTAAAAGTTATAGCCGTCAAAGAAAACACCCATAAAATGTTGAAAAGATATGCGTCATTTTTATGCCTTTTAAAATAGTTGGGTGGGTGTTAACTCTAGGGCACCACTTTGGTCTGTGAATTAGGACTCAACAGTACTTAAGTTAGAAAGGGTAAAAAAGGAGTAATGATGATAGGAGTTAAAGAAGTTAAAGAGAAATATGAACTTATGAAGGGGTATGCAAAAGGGCAGAGTACAAAATGGACATTCTGCATACATAAAAACATAATTCAATGGTAGTGAGTACTATTAATGTTTCTTGTGAGAGTACTATTAATGTTACTTGATTTTGAGAATGTAGACTGGACAGAGATTACCAGTGCCAGCCAAAGCTCCTCCTGCTAGACTCCCGGCTCCCAGGAAGGAGAGATCCTTCAAGAAGCTGGGAGACCAGAGGTTCAGAGCCCCACCCAGACCCTCCCTAAGGAGCCGCATGGATAGTGGGGGAAGGCCTAGGGTACCTTCAAGCTCCACCAAGGGACCCAACTCACCGGCTTGCCCAGGGGTGTGGCCCGGGGAAGCCCTGGAGATCTGGAGCAAGGCGGCAGAGGGGTGCTGGGGTTACCCAAGTCCCGCACCCCCCCCAGGCCTGGCCAAGCAGGCCTCCGGCATGGCGTGGGCTTGCCAAACCTTCTCCTGCTAGACTCCCGGCTCCCAGGAAGCTAAGGAATTCTTTAGTATCATTTAATTTTTATTGAGGTAGAGTTCATATGACAAAGAACATAACATTTACTATTCCTAATGTGTATAATTCTATAGATTTTAGTACATTCACGGTGGTGCATAACTGTCACCACTAATTCCAGATCATTTTTGTCATTCTCTCCCAAATACCAAGTACTTCATAGAATAGTCAACTTTTCCTTCACCAGCTTCCTGTTCTTGGCAAAGACAGTCTCTAATCAGCTTTTTCGTATCAACCACAGTGAGCTGAGATTTCATACACGCTATAACTTTCCAGATTGCAAGTTTAACCTTAGCACTGACATTATGTCTCGAGTTTGATTCTCTCTAGAGCATCATTCTATAATGCTGTTTACAGAGATCATTGTAACAGCTTCTTTGTTAAAAAAGAATATCAACTTCTACATTTTTTACATTTACATAAAGTGAAAATATTTATCCATAATCTCCTTGGTTATAATGAAGAAGGTAGATTTTCCACTTTCAAAACCTGTTTTCAAGAGTAACAGAATGTTATCTCATTTTATCCTTGTTATTCCTATGACAGGAACTAATGTCTTACTTTTCAGTTGAGAAAATTGGGAATTAATTTAAGTAATTCAATCATGATAGCATAGATAATAAATTAATAATATATGTATATTAAGAGCACTTAAGCCTTAAATGGAAAGGATTGGAAGTTACATAGTTAAGGGAATGCAAAAGCCAATAGTCAATCCATGTTCCTAATCATAGGATTTCTTAGAGCTTGTCATTATTTAATTGCCTTTAATGAATTAAGAGTCTAATTGCTTCTGAATTTCTGAGAGGGAAATATTAGAGGCAATATTTGTTGATATTATTTCAGAAAATTTTAATCAAACTTAATAAATAAAAATTTACATATAATAAGCAGACAATTTTTAAGTGAACAGTATTTAAGAGAATAGCTCAAATAATTTTGACCAATATAATCAAGACAATGAAACAATTCCACCAACCCCTTACCAAAGAAATTTTTCCCTTCCCTAACTTCACGAACAGCTTATTTATCTTGGTTCTGAAATTTTTGAAAATTCATATAGGAATTTGCATATGTTATATATTTTCTGGAATTCTTCATTTGTTACCATGATTTTTAGATTTATACATATTACTGCATATAGTGTCAGAAGTCTTCTACTTTTGTTGTTAAATATTTCATTATATGCAAATACCAAATTATGTTATCCACACACATGCTGATAATATTCCTATTTGTTTAATTTTTTTGGTGAGTATCTCCCACTTTAGCAACCACTGATATAAATACTGACTGATGTCAGACTCTTAACTACATTTTATTTATTCTATTATCATTGGAGAGAGCTCTTCTTCCTTATTACATCCCTAATAAGTTATGAGTTTCATAAGTGCCTTTGTTCATACTCTCTTCTTTAAGTTTATGAACAGCCATAGACAGCTGTTCCTCTGTCTTAATCCATCTGTATGGTGATACCATCGTTATATACAGCATTTAATAGGTATTGCTATGTTAACATGCTAACTGTAGTTGGGAGAGTTATTATTATTATCCCTGATTAAGAGAGGCCAGATTGACAACATATGAGCTCTGAGGTCTCTTTGCTTCTGTAAATTGTCTGTTTACATAATTATATTTCTAGTAACAATATTATGGTATGAGCTTCAGTCATCATTGTGGTTGTTATTTTTTATTCACTGACTATCATGCTCCATTTTCAGCTTAGAAAGCACAGCATGTCTAAAGACAGTTCAGTCTTGAAAGGCTTAAATATTCTTATAAAAAATCTTATTAACTTAACTGAATTAAGCTCTTAAAGTAGATATGATGTCTCATGCCACATTTATATACCATGGATCTTTAACATGCATAAGAACTGGGTTGTACTTCCTACAGATCAGTATTTATTTACACAGTGAGGTCAGTCTTAATTCTTACAGTAACATAACACATTAGGAGATAAATAGCTATTTTAATTGATAATATAAAATTCTTTAAAAATATTAAACAGAGGCTAGAGAGATAGTGCTGGGATTTAAGACAAGCCTTTTTTAAGACAGAGACCTGCAACACACAATCTTATCATCATTGCTATGCATAACACTAGAGTCCTCCAATGCCAAGTGTGACCTGGGAAGCATCATCAGAGACAGAGACAGAGAGGAAAGACAAACATCTGCCATAGAGACAGAAAGTGTGACATGGGTGGGGAGTGAGACAGGAGAGAAAATACAGACATTGTGGCTAAAATGTACAGCAGTGAAGAAATGAGTGAAGAAATGAGTATAACTGAAACTCAGTCATGAACTGTATCTCAGTGATTTAGTTAAAAATTATTAAAAATAAGGGAGTAAGGTGGTAAGATCAAATTTGAGATTTAGCAATTCATGGCAGTAATTACTGTTGCAGTCAGATATTCCACAAATAATGTCTTAAAATATCACAAGTTGATTTTCATTCAATGATTAGGTTACAAGACTGACATGATTTACAGTGTGTAAAAAATCAGCATGATTAGTGTTGGTATATTTCTAAAAATTCTAGGATAGAATTTATTCGTTTGCCTTTTTGAGCTTCAGAGGCCACCTGTATGTCTTTGCTCATACCCTGTCTCCTGCACTTGCAATTATTTACATTTTTGGCTACAGTTAAGGAAGTTTATAGAGTTTTAAAGATTGTGATTAGAGTGATCTTACTAGATAATCCACTGTAACCTCTCATTTCAAGAGTTTATTATATATTTGAAATGTTTTGGGGGGTATATAAACTAATAAACTCACAAGTTTCAGTGATGAGAATATAAGATTTTTAGGGAGTCATTCACACTCTAACACACTCTTTTTGATTGCTTGTCTGAGGAGTAAGGAAACAGCATAGGTATCTATTCTAGGTGCCTCAACGACATCTTGGGAGGTTAAACTAGAGTGGTATAAATTAAAATGGAAAGATTTTATATAACTTGCCATATCTTTGACTTGGATTTGTACTTGATGTGGACAAAGAAGCAGAAAAAAAGGAGAATTATCGTGATTCTGAGGAATTTGACATCTAAGTATAGGTGTATAGTGCTGACTTTACAATAGGAAAAAAAGATGATACAGTTGGTTGATGTTTAATGATTTTTAGTACCAGATTTTATCCCTTCTCTCAGATTTAATATCCTCCTTTCACCATTAGAGAAAAGAGATCAAACAAAGAGAGAATGTGAAGGTTGATTTTATATTCCTCTGGATCTCTTCCTGCAATATTTTCTTAGGTTGGCTTTGTCCCACTATATATTTCAGACATCTCACTGCATATAGTTTTCTCATTTTCTAAATTCTTGAAACCACTTCCTTTCCTTGCCCTCCAAATCCAGAGGTGATAATAGTTTCCTGATGTTTTTAAGCATATACAACAATACACCAATCCTGTTCCCTTTTCTAACCCTTGTCCACAATTTTGCAAAAGGTATTACTGTTTCTCCCATTTTGTGCTTAGAAACATGACCAATACATCTTCAGTTCAGACATATTAATATATGTAAGATATCCAAGAGGAAATTATGATACAGGGTCTGAGGCTCAGGAAAAGTGTGAAACAGAGATATGAATGTAAAGGGTAAGAGCATAGAAATAATTACTGGAACTTTGACAATTGTTCAGATAATTCAAGATAGAATAAGAGAGCTAAAAGAGAAGAAAAGCTTAAGGGAGAGCACAGAGAATTAGAATAAGCAGAAATTACTAGAAAATAAAGAGGAACCAAGAGAAAAGGGTGTTTTAACAAAGAGCAAAATGAATCTATTGGCCGGGGCTACCATAAACAAAGCACTGTACACTTAAACATTAGAAATATATTTTTCATAGTTCTGAAAGTCTAAGATAAAGGTGTCAAAATGGTCAGTTAATGCGAGAGTTCTTTTATGGTTTGCAGATGGTTTCTCCCTCAAGAATACTCATATGGTTAAGAGAGATGAAGAAAAAGCTCTCCTATGTCTCTTGTTTTAGCGTAACTAATCCCACCATGAGTGACTCTCCCTAATGACCTCATCTGAACCCAATTAACTCACAAAATCCCCATTTACAAATACCATTACACACATGAATTTGAATTTGTGTGTTGATGTAGGAAGAAAACAAAATTCAGTCAATAACAGGATTTCAAAATGGAAAAATGGTACATTTATCAACTATTGCTGAAATTAAGTAAGAGAAGACACAAGTGACCAGTGAGTGTGTGCAATTCAGGTTACCCATATGATATATATTTATTGATAATTGAACATTCTATAATAATAAATATGTACTAATGGTAATCAGAGTGTGATTTTTTAAATATATAAAAAATAAAATAAATTAAAATATATAGAATCTTTATTTAAACACCAAGATTACAAGCATGATTGTAGTTGGGTTTCGGTCATAAACAGAATACCCCCCTGCACCAGTGTTTGAGTTTATGAAGTTTTTAACACAATTACAAAGTCTCCTAATAGATATAATATATTTAATTTAGTAAAATAAAGTAGTACACAGATTTAAAATGAGTGTCAAAAAGATTAAAAAAATACTAATATTTATGAGGTATATTTGGGTGATAATTATTATACTAAGGGAATATATATATTATATATTATATATTATATTATTATATATAATATTATATTAATTATATATATATTATATATTATATATATTATATGATATATAATACTAATCTATGTAAAATACTATAACAGGGATTCTCATGATTATATTTTAAAAAGAAGAAAAATTAAACTTTGTTCAGAATAAGTTTCTATGTAAATGAAAGAGCCAAGAGAAACTGGCATCAAAATCTAGGCTTAAAATTCATTTTCAGATATAAATTCATTAAAAAACAATATTTTTCATCTTACTAAGAATTATGATTACATAACAGGAAGTCTATGAAATCTAACTCTCTGAACCCTAAAGAAATATGTTTAATATCAAAATGATCACATATTTACAGTAAATTACCAAGCTACAGAAAGAACCCTTCACTCAATGCCTCCAATGTGCACATTTTATATAACTACACCACAATTTCAAAACCCAAGAAGGTGACATTGATATATGTGTGTATGAATTCTGTCATTTTATCAACTCTGAAGATTTATGTAGGAGTCACAAATCAATATACAGAACTATTCCATCACCACTGAGATTTCCCTCCTGCTATTGCTGCTTAGTTAAATCTACTTCCCTATTGTTTCTTCATCTTTAACTCATAGCAACTACTAATTTTTTATCCATTTCTATAGCTTTGTCATTTTGGATGTAGTACAGAAAAAGAATAATAATCCTGAGGTACTTGCGAATTGGCATTTCTCATTGAGCATAATGTCCCAACATCCATCTCATTTGTTCTTTGTATTAACAAATTGCTGAGTAGTATTCCATGTTAAGAAGCACCACAGTTTTATCTCTCATCTGCTGAAAGAAATTTTGATTAATCCTTTTGGGGATTATGTAAAGTAAATATGTTGATCATATACAATATTTTTTTACATGTGGGAATATGTTTCAATATCTCTGACATGACTGTTGAAAAGAAGAATTGGTTTGTATGTCTTGTCTTGTAAGCCATACAACTTTGTATGTTTGGGTTGCTGGTTTAAATTAATGCATAATTTGTAAATATCTGCCAAATTATTTCCCAGAGTGGCTTTATGATCTGTCATTACAATCAACATTATCATCAACAATATAAAAATTGAGGTTCTATGCTTCTTCAGTAGCATTTGTTATTCCATTTCATATTTTTAGCTATTTTAGTTGACTTTATTTTACTGCCCATGCCGTGGACTTTATTTTACTTCCATAAAAGCTATCATCTTTTGAATATTCTTGTGTTTCATAATGCTATCTATATCCTTTTATTATGAAATATCTCTCCACATATTTTTCCATTTCCAATAAAATGTTTTACTTTGAATGTAAAACTTCTTTTATTTTGATAGAGATCCTTTGCCAAATCACATACAAATTTGCTTTGCAAATATTTTCTTACAATATATGACTTGCTTTTACATTCTCCTAACAGAGTAAGAGTTTTTAGTTACATACGTATTCCTGTACATGCATATATACTGTATAATTTTTATTTGCAAAACTGAAAATATATCAGCTGGAAAGCTTTTCCAATGACATTGTCATCTGGATCTGAATTCTGCTAGTGTTTACAAGTCTTCTCTTGGCAATAGGACATGAACTAAGAAATGTCACGGTGCATTATATAGCAGACATTTTAAAATATATGCATTCCTACCACACAAAACCATTTGGGAAGACTACTACTAATACTTTCAGAATGTATAAAAAGATGGCCGACACTTCATAGGAGTTTTGAAACTCTTTAATTCAGGATAATGTCTCACAAGGAGCATGAGAGGAATTTTCATAGAGTGAGATTAAAAAAATGGAAAGTGACATTCTTGAGATAGGAGTTATACAATATAATTTGATACAAAATTGTTTTAGGTATCAAAGTTTGTAAGAAATAATTATGTTAAATTTCATATCAATTAAGTTAAATTCATACAGTGTAAAGTAAACCCCAAACTGTGTGTGTGTTGCACATGTATGTACCACATCCAGCTGTGCTCAAGGCTTACTCCTGGCTTTATACTCAGGGACTATATCTGGTGATAATGAAGAAATCCTATGGAGTGGCTGGACCTGGGTACCAGCTCTAGTATTGCTTTGGCCCCCAAAGACTACATTCTATAATATATATTTAAAAAATAGTCTGATAACTAGCAATTCTATGAAATGACAGTTTCTGTAGTAGTAGAATAATAAGAAACTTAATAGTCTTACTTCTAAAACTGGGTAAATATTTTCCAAAAAAAATTCTTTTTAACTTTTGGATCTACACTCAGCAGTACTCAGGGCATACTCTGGGTTCTGTGTTCGCTCTTGAAAAGAAACAATATGATATACCAGGTACTAAACCTGGGTAGGCCATGTGTGAGCTAAACACCCTAATCTCTATACTATCACTCCAGCCCCTTCTTTTATATTTTAAATTAAAATTTTATCAACTTTATGGAGGCTTACAATATTTTATAAATTTCAGAACTATATCTTCAAATCTATTTATATAAGCCTTACTATGCCCAATGCTAAAACTATAGAATTTATTTTTCTTTATTTATGTGAATATATTTAGGATGGTTAACACAAAACTAGAGGATGAACATTTTCTTATAAATATTACAGGTTTCAAATAATAGAGTAACTATATATGGCATCTCTTTAAATTTGGAGTATTAAAATTAAGGACATTATTGCCATTATTGTAATAGCGCCCAGAGACAATAGAGATGAGGGCTGGTAGAACAAGCTCGCAAAATGAAGCACACCACAAAGAGCGGTGAGTACAGTTAAGGAAATAACTACACTAACAACTATCATGACAGTTCTAATGAGAGAAGCAGAATGCCTGTCTCAAATACAGGCAAGGTTTGAAAAGGAAGGAAGGAGGGGGGCATTGGTGGTGGAAATGTTGCATTGGTGAAGGGGGGTGTTCTTTGTATGATTGAAAAAAAATTTTTTTTGGTTTTTGGGCCACACCCGGTGATGCTCAGGGGCTACTCCTGGCTATGTGCTCAGAAATTGCTCCTGGCTTGGGGTGGGGGGGCATATGGGACACCAGGGAATCAAATTGCTGTACCTCCTAGGCTAGTGCAGGCAAAGCAGAAGTCTTACCACTTATGCCACTGCTCTGGCCCCAGGATGATTGAAACTTAACTACAAGCATGTTTGTAATCTTGGTGCTTAAATAAAGATTTTATTTAAAAAATGAATTTGGAATATTTAGTATTTAGTATGCTCTATTGTTTCTTTTTGTGTTGCCAGTGATTGAAACCAGGGTCCCACATGCAAAGCAAGTGTTCTATCCCTGAGCCATATTCCTGGTCCTAAGGATTCTCTTTTATTTTATTTTGGTTTGACGTTGTCTTGCACTCTATTATACTCAGGGGTTATTCCTGGCTCTGTATTCAGGATTACTCTTGGCTTTATCCTGGGAACCATAGAGGATGCCAGAAATCGAATTCAGTTTTGTCACATGCAAGGCAAGTGTCTTATCTGCTGTACTATCTCTAGCCCAAGGCATCTCTTTACTTTTTGGTTAGGAAATCAGGTAACTTAAATTTATGCCAGAGTAGTGGTGCAAGCAGTAAGGTGTGTGCCTCGCCCGCTCTAACCTAGGATAGACCACGGTTCCATCCCTCATCGTCCCATATAGTCCTCTAAGCCAGGAGTGATTTCTGAGCACATAGTCAGGAGTAACCCCTGAGCATCACTGGGTTGGTCCCAAATCAAACAAACAAAAATGATTCAAATAGTATGTGTATTAATGAATAGGAACCTTCTTCTTAGCATTTCTTGCTCATATGTAAAAAAATTACTAAGTCCAGAAATAAAATAATAATGCTAATAATAAAATTCTCAAGTGTGTTTGTCTCTAAAGCATTTCATTTGAAACTTCTTTTGACCCTGCACTTGGAATTTATGTCCATTGGCAGAAAGGGAAGTCTGCGTGAAGGTACCCATAAAGTATCTCCAGGTAAGTGACCCCAACCATCAGAAGCAGAGCCAGCAGTGCACGGCCATTCTGCTTTATGGTGATCCACTTCTCCTGGATAATTACCCCCAGCATGGCATGTAGAAAACACTACACTGAAACTATGACAATGGGGAAACAATGCAGACCTGCACCACACTTAGAGAACTAAGATGGTAGATCTGATGACACAAACTCCCTATGTTTCCACTCAGATATGAACTTTAGAGAAGAAATATGGAGGATGCTCACAGAACTCAAAGTATGGAATGAACCAAACGAAACACAAGAGGAAATGAAAATACAAATAAAAAACCTTCAAACTGAAATAACAGGACTTAATAACTTGGCAGGTTAAAAGAAAACCTCACCGGAAAGCCTCGCCAACAGAGTACAACAGCTGAAGAGAAAAATCAGTGAGCTAGAAGATGAGATACATAATAACTATGTACAACAGAAAGGGTAGGAGAAAAGCCTTTGTTAAAAATATTATCTTTATTTAAACACCATGTTACAAATATGGGTTTAAAACAATGGAATGCTATGCAGCTGTTAGAAAAAATAAAGTCGGGGCCGGGAAGGTGGCGCTAGAGGTAAAATGTCTGACTTGCAAGCGCTAGCATAGGATGGACCGCAGTTCGATCCCCCGGTGTCCCATATGGTCCCCCCAAGCCAGGGGCGATTTCTGAGCGAATAGCCAGGAGTAACCCCTGAGCGTCAAACGGGTGTGGCCCAAAAACCAAAAACCAAAAAAAAAAGAAAAAGAAAAAAGAAAGTCATGAAATTTTTTTATACATGGATGACATGATATGAAATGAGTGAAATGAGTCAGAGGGAGAGAGATAGACACAAATTAGTCTCACTAATCTGTGATATTTAAGAAAAATAAGAGCAGTATGGCAATAATACCCAGAAACAATAGAGATGAGGGCTGGAAGAAACATCCTATGCTATGAAGCTTACCACAAAAAATGTGGTAAGCACAGTTGGAGAAATAACTGCACCAACAACTACCATGACAATGATAGTGAGAGAGAGAAATAGAATGCCTGTCCTGAAGCCAGTCAGAGGATGGGGGAGGAGGGAAATGGGGGACATTGGTGGTGGGAAAACAGCGTTAGTGATGAGGGGGGTGTATGTTTTCTGACTAAAACCCAAGTACTAACCTACTAACCATGTTTGTAACCATAGTGCTTAAATAAATAAATCATTTAAATTAAAAAATAAAAAAGAAGACACATTCCAAATTTTAATCTAATAATATGTTCTTAAGCATTAAAAGATCTCTTTCCAGGAAAAATAAAACTTTAACATAATTTTCCTTGAACTTCAATAAATAAAATAAAAGGAAATTTTAGAATTCATAGCTTATAAAACAGTCCACAAATCTCTATATCTTTCTCTCTCTAAACTGCATTTTTTGGACAAAGAAATTTTATGGTACAGATCAGCTTACAGAATCTTCCAGGACCACCCTTCCTATGAGGAAGAGGTCAACAATTAGGCAAGAAGCTAGCGAACTAACTTTGACTTTAATACTCAAGCTGTTCACTAAGAGCTTAATGCTCATTCTGTCTTTTCAACTAATTTTCCAAAAGATTACTATGGAAATAAGGGGAAAGGGATACTTAACCTGACTATCTGAAAATACAAAAGAAGCTAAGGACAGGAACAAGACTGTATTCCAGATTAATCTTCTTAAAGTCAGCAAATAAAATGTCATGGGAAATATTGAGGAATGAAAAATTAATATCCATTGAATCCAATGGTCTTATTATTTATTTTGTTAAAAAATATGTAAATCCAAGAAAATATTTTATAGCTTCTTATATAAAACATCAAACTAATTTATTCCAAAACTCTTTCTCTATCTCTCTCTCTCTTCTCTCTCTCTCTGGCAGTTTGCCATGGTTATGTGATATCCTGGCAAGCAAATGAATCATTTTATATCACAAACATATGCTGTGGTAATGGTTTTATATAATATTACTATAGTATTTTAAACCCACTTTAGGTGATCTCTCCTAGACAAGTGTTTCTTGTCTAACTATCAGATCAACTGCTAACACATGCTCTTAAAAATTCACAATGGTTAAAATATTCAAACTTAATCTTACGCTACTTGTGACCTAGATTTTGGTTATGTAACTACATTGATTATGAGTGCTCATCTGTTTTGATGTAAGTGTTCCTTTTCGTTAAGAAATTTTAGTAAAGGACTTTGCCCCCTCTTTTAAATTATTCATATTCCTCAAGTTACATCTAACTAAACTGAAAAGTGTACAAAAATGTGGCAAGCAGGGTTGTAAAATTTAAAATTTTGAAGTTGGGTCTGAGAAGCCGAATCTGGGCCACAGATGTGTTTTGTTTGCTTTCACACTGCTTAGATTTCTTTTATTAAAAATTGCCAAAATTTTGAAATTGATATTTCTAATAAAAATCTTGAAACTTTTTAAAAAAAAACTTATTCAGCGATTAATTGATGCTGTCCATTATCTGCCTCATCTCCCAGGCTGTCTTCTCCTCTTCGCCTCAGATACATAACCAAATCCCTTTTGTTTACATTATATAACTTTCCCTGTTCATGTCACATTTTATAAACTTTCTTAAAATTATATCAAATCTTTAGAGACTTTGAAAAGAATTGGTGGTTTATAACTTAAAAGACAATTATGAACATCAAGTGTCCACCTTAAGGTAGATAAAGACCTATTCCTGGAAAGTTGTGAACAGGTTAGCAAAGTACTATTGCCTTGGAGGTAAAACTATATATAAAAGAAAGCAAATGATTCCCTTAGCAGCAATAACATCTTGAATGACAAATAAGCTAACCCCAAAAGGAATGTCCCGTGCTCTGAAAGGCATTAGAGATTCCTATTAAAGGCATCACATAGTGGCCAATGGAAGCATTGATTCCTATATTAATAAGTAATCTTTAAAACTCTTTCTAGCTTCCTGCATGTAACAAAAAAATGGTGGTTTTTTTTCACTTCATTTTTAAAAGTCATTATTTTTGAAGCTATAAAGTGAGGCATGTATTAACTTGAGGAAAAAAAGCTGGGATTTAAATAGCATTATACACCATTTAGGTATTTGACATTTATTTTTTTTAACTCCGAGCCAAGGCTGAGTGAATTAATGACAGCAAAATGCTTATAAATCAAATCTGGCATTATGAATAAACGTGTTTCAGTGTTAATCTCGTATTATTATAAGACACTTGCTTTTCTTTCTAATAATACATATATAGATATACAGTTTCCAGACACCACAAAAGAACCTAAGGGAGAGTAAAAGAACATGTACAGAGCTTGTAGTATTTCCCATGACAGTTACTTCAAGGGTAGAGAAACCCTGTATCTCTTAGGCAAAGGGAATTCCTTTCTCATCTCCCCAATATTTACTGTGCCTATGAAAATAAAAAGAAGCACAAAATAATTTATTTTGGTTTTGTTATTATTTTGTGTGTGTGCTTTGTTTGTTTTTATTTCAGGATCATGGTTATTGTGTGGTTGTTGTCATTATTGCTGTGGTGCTTTTCAGGTTTTTGTTTGATTTTTTTGTATTGTTATTCTTTTTCTTCCTTTTTCCCTTTCTTCTCTTAAATTGGTATTTATGGCCTCTAGAAAGACTCCTCCCATTTTTTTGCTTGTTTGATTTTTTTCCCCATTTGATCTTTTTCTTCCTTCAACAGAGCCACATAACTTGAATCATCTTGTTCTGCTTCACAAACTAAGGGGGTAATAATGAAGGGCACCAAGACCAAACAGTCATATGAACATTGAGTAGAAATAAAAAATGATCAGACTTAAACACCAAACACAAAGCCAATGACAACACAATCGATACCCAATGTACAACAAGCTAGACACAGAGGGGACCACTTATACTAGCAGCCCAGGGGGTAAAGGAGAGGTATATAGGATGTATGCTGGGAACAGGGTGGTGGGAGGACAACATTGGTAATTGGAATGCCCCTGATGTCACTATGTGCCTATAATATTACTGTGAAAGATCTGAAATCCACTTTGGTCAAAATAAAAATTATTAAAAAGAAAAATTAGGGGCTGGGAAGGTGGCGCTAGAGGTAAGGTGTCTGCCTTACAAGCGCTAGCGTAGGATGGACCGCGGTTCGATCCCCCGGTGTCCCATATGGTCCCCCCAAGCCAGGGGCGATTTCTGAGCTCATAGCCAGGAGTAACCCCTGAGTGTCAAACGGGTGTGGCCCAAAAACAAAACAAAACAAAAAAAAAAAAGAAAAAAGAAAAATTAAATTAAAATTAAAATTAAATGACTCAGCCCAGGACAGCGCAAAGGAAGAGGATATGGGATGCATGCTGGGAACAGGGGTGGCGGGAAGACAACATTGGTGATGGAAATGCCCCCGATTCAATGTCATTATGTGCCTAAAATATTACTGTATAAGATTTGTAATCCATTTGGTCAAAATAAAAATTATTATAAATAAAGTAAATAAAATTAACATTAGCAAAACAGCCTCAATGAAAATTTGATTTTTAAATGACTCTTAAGATTTATTTGCTGAAACAATTAATGAATATTTAATGTGCCTAATGTCGTTTTTAAAATGAGAATATTTTAATCATTGTTTTCTAAATAAATAATTACTTAGAAAAAGATCATAATATTGAGAAGAGCCCCGAAAGGTATGATTCATTTCTCTGTAAGATTTTTGTCTAAAAAGTTTTGAAAAATTTAGGGGCCAGAGTGATAGCTTAGCGGTAGGTCATTTGCTTTGCATGTGGCTGACCCAGAAAGGAACCTAGGTTAGATCCCTGGCATCCCATGTGGCACCCCAAGCCAAGAGCAACTTCTGAGTGCATAGCCAGGAGTAACCCCTGAGCATCACCGAGTGTGGCCCAAAAACAAAAAAAAATTTTTAATTTTTTTATTTATATAGTATTAGAATGGTGTTTCCATTCATGGTCTGACATATAGAGTTACAGCTCGCCAAAGCACAGAAGTGCAAGAGATCTTCAGTTGCAATCCCTGTGTCACCGAATTTACCCCTTTACTTGCTGTTCCCAATGACTGGTAATGTGATCTCTATATGCCCTTGTTTTGTCTCTCTCTTTACCACAGATAAAGTGAGATGAACCAGTATATTTCCTCCTTCCTTTGCCTTATTTCACTGAATATGATACCCTCAGGTTAAATCCACATTAGAGTAAAATGCAAGATTCCATCTTTTCTTATATGCAGAAAATTACATTGTGTATATAAACCACAATTTCATTATCAGTTTATCTTTTATGGATTATTTTATTTAGAGTATTCATTGTTTATTTTATTTTTTTACTTAGAATGTTTCCTTATCCTACCAATCATTCTTAGTCCTGCCATGGACCTTAGTGTCTACATATATTTCTGAATTAATATCGATTTTGTTTATTTGGTGGGATTTTTGGGTCTGTTAAACTCCTCTTCCCATTTTATAAATTTATTGTTTTTGTTATTAGTCTTTGTTCATGGGATACATAGATTAGTAAATATAAATAAATATAGATAATTAGCAATTTGTCGGGTGTACTGTGTGTTCATATTTTTCCATGTAGTGAACAATTTATGTCAAAAGTATGTCACTATTGAAAGCAATAGAAGATGATGAGAGATGGAAAAACGTTCCATGTTTATTGATTGAAACAACATTGACAAGAGGACCATATGAAGACATTATATAGACTTAGTGTGAAATCCCCATCAAAATTTCATAATATACTTCAAGGACTTAGAACCAATTCTACTAAAATTTACTTGAGACCTGGAAACTCCCCGAATGCCAAACTATTTTGAATAGAAAGAAAATAGGTAATGTTGTGTCCCCTGATTTTTAAATATACTATAAAGCTATACATTTTAAAGTTGCATGGAAATACAATAAAAATAGACTTATCAGATTAGTGGAAATAATTAAGAATATAGATAAACAGATTTATGGACAAATCTAGAACAGAGGAGCAAGGTTGAGGTCAAAAAGGAGAAAACTTGGGAGAGTCAAAAGCTAAGAAAGGAATTCCAAAAAATTTCCTTTTAATCTGTCTTCTACATGGAAAATACTTTTCTGGATCTCTCTCAGGTACAAAAGTACCTCTTCTTTATGCTTTTTTGAATATTTCATTTAGCTTTGATTCAGCACTTACCATCATATTTCTATACAAATTCTTTTCTCAGAAGTCAGCTCTCCAATGTGCATCTACTTTCCGAAGAAGGTAATTTTGTGACCTGTCAAATTGGCAATCATTATTTTTAAGATTTTTTATTTATTATTTTTTGGCCACACTTGGTGATTCTCAGGGGTTACTCTTGACTCTACGCTCAGAAATTGCTCCTGGAAGGATTGGGAAACCATATAGGATGCAGGGATTGGGTCTTGATCTGCCCTGCCACTGTGCTATTGCTCTGGCCCCTCAAATTGGCACTTAATCCAACGTTATGCCAAACTAGTTTTGAACTTATATTTATCTAAGCAAATGTAATGTCTACTCTGAGAATAATCTGTTTACTGGAATTTCTCACTCAAATATCTATGCTTGAAATGAAATTTTACAAATGGGTGAACCATTTTCTATGAGGAAATGGAGTAAAAGATATGGTTCCTCCACCAAAAAGAGAAGGAAACTTTCAAGCAACAAGCACAGATCTGGTCAACACATCATCACATAGTTCTTGTCCATACCTATATCAGTTCCAAAACCTTTCTCTACCACTTTCAGCTACTCGTCTACAAACATCACTGATTTTGTACTCTGATGCCAACTCATAAACAGTGGTCATTTTAAATGAAGTAAAAGTGACTGTAAGAAGGAAAACAAATGGGATATCTATCTCTCTATCATCATTATTATTCTTTATTATTATTATTATCATTATCTCTGAGCACTATTAGTGTCAAAAAAGGAGTTTTTCAGAATCCAAATGAGGTATAATATGAGATTGAGACTCCTGAGGCTTTTATGCCCAGTCAGCCAAGATTAAAAGCAGAGGATCAGGAAAAATGGCCTAATTTGGTAGAAACTTTATTTGAGGAAAGGAGGGAAGAGCAAGGTAAGAGAACCTGGGGCATTTTGAACTATTATTCCCTGGGAAATGTGAAAAAGCCTTTTCACACCCTCTTATCTACAGGGATGGGTGAATGAATCTTCTGCATTAGATTTAAGACATATAAGATGGTAAGATAAAGGGGTATGGATAGTGCAGGGAGTTTGAAGAATATCTTCTGAATTATCTAAGGAGCTTTCTGGGGCCATTGGTTTTTGAGTCTCACACTATTTTTTTTTCATCTGTCCCTATATTGCTACATCAGTATTAATGGAGAATTTGAACAAATAAATTATATTAAAATAATTAAAAGCCTTATAGTTGATTCTGATTCATCCTTCAGATCTTTGTTTCAAATATCTCTTCTTTAGGAAAAAGTTTTCTGATGCTTTCAAGAGTTCTGCCAGTTCCTCTGGCAGTTATTCATGTCACTCCTGAATTTTCTTTTTTGGTGTCATGCCATTATAGCTGCATAATTAATCGACTAATTGTTCAGTTCACAATTAATGTACATCTACTTTCTAATTGCTGTTCTATAAGGTGGAATATAGATTTATCTTTCTTATACAACAGCTCCATTTTCAGTGCCTGAGCACTAGCTAGGCATAACGTTAGTGATGCTAAAAGAAAAAGCTATAAAATTAAATTGCCAAATACTTAAAGCCATTATGTTACTTCTATTTGTAATGTAATGGATGATTTCTTCAAAATGTAACAAAGGGTCATCTTTAAGAAAAACATACCTGTACTTAAACATGCAGAAAAAATTTAGCAAAGTTAATGTTGCTCTAGTCTAAACAATACTAACAAGTATGTATAATTTGCTAACTATTTTTCTGAACTCTTCTGTATCTTTTATTGCTTTTCTTGTCTTTTTTTAAGGGGGGAGTCACCTGGCAGGGCACAGAGGTTACTCTTGACTCTGCAGTCAGGAATTACTTCTAGTGGTCCTTGAGGACCATTTGGATTGCTGGAATCAAACCTGGGTTGGCTGGGAAAACCTGGGTTGGCTGCATGGGATGTGCCCTACTCATTGTACTATATTTTATCCTCTGTCTCAATTTTTTTTTGTAATACTAGTGGCCTCCCTACTTGATTTTAGGACTTACACGTAAAATTTAACCTACAGTTTTAAATACCTTGCCAAGGGACTTTTATAATCCTGATACACCTGGATATTAAATGTATTAAACTTTGCCTTAGTTCATCTGTATCTTTATGTTTAATAGGATGCCAATGGTCCTCAAACTATGGCCCACGGGCCACATATTGTATTTATTCCCATTTTGTTTCTTCACTTCTAAATAAGATATATGCAGTGTGCATAGAAATTTGTTCATAATTTTTGTTTTCACTATAATTTGACCCTCCAACAGTCTGAAGGACAGTGAACTGGCCCCCTGTTTAAAAAAAGTTTGAGGACCCCTGAGTAGACAAACTATTCTTTGTAGAAATAGCAAAAATAGTTCCAAAACTCCTTAAATTAACCTTCAGTTTGCAGAGTCCCTCTGTGAATTCTTACCCTCTGAGGGTGCTGTGGGGAAGATGACCCAACTTGCCAGAAGTTCACTATGTTCCTAGAGTAATTAATTGCTTGCAGGCAGGCCAAAGAGATAGTACAGAGTTTAATCATTTCCCTTTTGCACGCAACCGAGAGCAGCCCTTGAAGACCTGGCTGTGGCCCAGTCTTTCAGCCCCCCAGTACCCTATAATCACTCATAGAAAGTAGAAAGTAGAATATTTTTGTATTTTGAATGTACATTTATAATTAGATTTGTGTTTCTTGCTCAGTTTTACTACATCTGAGAAATATATGCTGTGCTACAGATGGAAGTTTCAGATTACTTAGTATCAGGGAATGTAGAGTCTTGGGATCCCAAGACTTTACATCTAAATCATATAAATTAGACGATGCTCCCATTCGTAGCACTACTGCAAGAATGAAATCAAGCCACACCTTGGAAACACAAAAGCATTTAGCTCAAATGCCTTTCCTTGTTGGAAAAGGTTTCATTGGAAACTCAGGATTTTTGAGGTAGACATTTAACTGAAATAGTCATGATCTGAGATGACAGGCATGCTTGCATTCACTGTCAAGCCAAACAAGCTTGTGTGGATAGCCATGCTTGAGCATGCCTATTCATGGCAAGAGAGGCACTAAGCTTAGCAAACTGACGTGAATTTTTGTGAAGTTGGTATATAGAAAATATTTTCAAGTACTTTCTACTGTAATTGTATATTTAAATGGGATGATCTCACTGTATTCTCTTCAGTGTCAGAAACACAGAGATGACCAAATAGCTCTCTTCTCTGAAGCTTTCTGAAGCCTGGCTTGGCTCCATTTTGTTTATTTGTTTGTTTGTTTTTGGATTATGCCCGGCAGTGCTCAAGAGTTACTTCTGGCTCTGCACTCAGAAATGACTCCTGGCAAACTCGGGGGACCATATGAGGTGTTGGGGACTGAACCCAGGTTGGCTGTGTGCAAGGCAAACATACTATCCACAGTGCTATCGCTCGGGCCCCTATAAGCCCAGCTCCTTTGCAAGAAAGCATTTTTCTATAATTGAATATTGGTTTCACACAGATGAGAACAGACAGTGCATAGGTAATAGGAGACTCCAGCCATAGTATGCTAGCAAAATCTTCCTCTTCCAAGGATGTAATGCTTAAACTTAAGAAACTAAGCTTATAAGTCAACTTTGTATATCAAATGCAAATATTATGAGGAGTGCAACTCAATATATTTTACAAAATACACACACCATATAACACTCAAAGTTAAGATACAAATATTTCTAGATACATCAGAAACACAATACTAACTCTTCCTCTAGTATGATAAATAATCTTATACAGCTGGAATCTGTATTTACTCTTTAGTCTGGCCGATAAAGTCTGGCTCCTGTCACATCTACGTTAAGAGATTTATGTATGAATTTAACTATAATATTTTATTTATTCTTATAGATGTGCATAACATAATGTAATAAATATAGTAATAATAAATATAATAAATATTATTTATTGTAAAATTATATATTACATAATACTTATTATCATAAATAAATATGAAAAATGAATATAGTACAAGTTTAATAATATTCATTATCCTGATGATGGGCACTGTTCCCAAATTAAAAACTAAACTAAGAGCATTATTGCGCATGCATTTTGGTAGAACTTTGCAAAGCTTTCATGTTATTATTTTTGGGAGCAGAATTGGGAATCTAAGGCAGGACATCAAGCTTTAACATAAGCAGTTCTCCAAAGTGATTGTACTGTTTTACGCACTGACCAGCAGAACTCAGTTGCTCTACTTTCTTATATTACGTTCAATTTACAATTTTAGTTTCTCTAATTATTTTTCATTTTAAAAACATAGAATTTGACATTAAATATTACTTGCATTTGTTTGTTTGTTTATTCTTATTGTTTGTTCTTATTCCTGGTTCTATAAGAGATGCTAGGTATCAAAAGTGAGTCAGCCATGGGCAAGACAAGGATTCTACCTGTTGTATTATCACTGTGGTTTCAATAAACATGACTTTTATGTACACATAGTTTATGTGCTCTCCAGCAACTCATGTTTCCTCATTTGGTTTTGAGTGGTTTATCTGAAATGTGGCAATAAAAATAGTTATTACTTAGGAGAGTTACAAATGACAACTAAGATGTGTATGAAGTGGTAATTATTATTTTATAAGCCTCTAACATATAATCACTTATCTTTTAAATAAACCAGAACCTAAAATATATTTATGACCAACACAAATTACAATTATTTTATTCCCTCCTATCACATTTATAAATATCTTCTCTTCTATAAAAACTACCTAAGTATTATTATTTTCAATAAATTAAACTGGCCTATCTTTCAGAACTAAAGAGGTAGAATTTAGCACTCTACAGTCAGTCCAAAAGTTTATCAAGATGTTGCAATGGACGTGATTATGCTGATTCTACTATTTTGTGTGCTATCCAGGATTGAGTTCCAACTTCCTATCAAAGTATCATGACAGAAATGGCGTAAGGGAATCAAAGAACTAGCGGGTGAGGACAACAACATATATTTTCACCAAATTAAGAACAAGAAATGATTGGGTGCATCAAAAATGCTTTCCAAGTTTTTTTTATATATATTCATATATATGTATATATATAAATGCACTCATTTCTCAAAAATAACACCAAATATACCCTCAGAATCTGCAGAGGTGCCATATTACCATAAGCATTGGATAAACAAGTTTGTAGTGTAGTCCTGCCCAATTTCTGAAAGTGAAATAAGTGATCCTTTTAAATCTCCATTTTCAAAGAATTGTCCATGACATCCTGAGACCTAAAGCACCTTTTAATTATGTCTATTTACTTCAACAAATATTTATCAATCTAATAACTCTTCAACAGAAACATTTCTGTCTACCTAATTGTAAAATAAACATTGACGCAGAAAATAAAACATCCCAGAGAGCTGCACGCATTCTACTACTAAATATTATATTATTGTGGAAAAGGAGGGGTGGTTGCAACTTTCATGATTTCTCATGGGCTTTTCGGGACATACTCTGTTTTAGAATCATAAACATCCATCGCTTGTTTCTTTCTGAACTGTGTTCTCGGTAGTCTTTAGGTTTAATAAATAATTGCAACGTTTCTTCACTCTAACTCTGTGTAGAAACCATGAAAGGCTGATTGTTAATAAACCTGAAACACATTGGCCCAACATAGTTTCTTTAATTTTTAAAGGCTTGTATAATTTAAGGGAATTTAAATCCATGTGTTTTTTATTCCCTTGCACTGACATCATCAAAATAACCCTTTTAAACAGCTGGTTGAACCTCTTTTAATAAAGTTCTCTTATGACTCGTTTCTTTTTTGAAAACAAGATTTTTCTGCCAAAGGCAAATGGACTTAAATGCCAAAAGATTTGGATTTCAGTCAAAATTGCAATCCCTTAAATTTTGATGTTAAATTTGTTTTTTTTGCAAATGGGCTCCTGACTCTCCACTGAATTTTGGTTATAAAGAAAGAAAAAGGATCATCAGAATGAAGTTTATCGTCAAACTGGATGTCAGAAACTAAAGAAATGTCTATATTCGCTGCATTATTTTGTTCAGATCTGAAAAAAATTCAATGTACAATGTGTATTGGATTATTCCTGAAATGTGATATACTGCCAAGAAGTTAACTTTTCCACCATCTCTGTTTATCATGAGTTAACCACAGGGCTATACTCTCCAGAGGTTAGAAACCTAGCACACTCTGGCTGCTCAAATTTGTGAGCTGTGATTGTTTTAGCAGAGTTATTTGAAGAAAAATCCTCTGCTAAGCATTATAGATGCTCATTACACCCATAAAATCATGTATAAAGGAAATATCTGTATCTATTAATCCACATAAATATATTTTTATATTCCTAGTGACTTTTCTTTTATTAGAGCTCTCCTCTAAAGGTATGCTTAATGATTTAGTGAGTAAAATTATAACTCAAGCACAAAATATGTAAAGGAGTTCAGCATTTAAGCATAACCATATGCTGCAGTTGAAACAAAATTCTGAAAGCTTTTGGGTATTAACAATTTGAGCCTGTTTTTCTCCTTGTCAAAATGTATATTGCTAAGCAGTAATCAGAAAGACGTATGACAGGGAGAAGTCGAATTTTACAGGAATCTGCGAAGCAAACATCCATTCTGATCTCTTCCAGCCCTCTAGCATAACAGCAAAAAAACCAATGTATTTGACAAACAAATTTGTTTGCCATCATAAAACTCCTCGAAGATAATTCCTCTGAACTAGGAAAATTAAGAGAGAAGGAGAAGAAAAGGATTGACTTTCTGATTCTATTTTACAATTGAAATTTTAGAAGAAGGAGCTTCACATCCATAAACACATAAAAGTGCATAAATATGAATTGATCCTGGCTGCTAACACAAATGGAAACCAGGATTTAGAAACATCATTACTAGAGAGGTGATTGCACCATTATTTTTAATAAATTGCTCTATAGTTCTATAGGGTGAATTTTATTTTTTGCCAAAACTTTCAAACCAAAAATACTTTTTTATGCTATTAAAATGGCATTCAAGAGTTTACAGATATGCCCTCTTTTGGAAAATTCCATAATAAAAATTCACAGTTGCAAATGATGTGACTATTTTAATGTTTTACTATGATCCAAGACTTAAATTAAAAAAATAAAAGGTTGAAAGAAGATTGCTTATCCAATTGAAAACAAAAAATCACTGATGACTTAATATGTTACAAAATGAGTGAATTTTTAAAAGAATATTAGTCATAAAACTTTTAGAGAATACATTGCAGTGTCATTTAATTATAAAATTTCATTGTGCATTAAATAACAATAAAAATCAGAGACCAAGTATTAGAACAGGCAAAAAACACAGCAAAAGAAATTAAAGATAAAATGAAATACTGTTGATTGGAATGGGACATTTGTGAATCATATAACAGGTTGATAATTGAAATATATAAACAATTGAAAAAATTAAGCAACACAGAAATATGGTCAGTGTTTAAATAGACATTTTCTCAAAGAATAAATACATATGGCATGCAAACATAGTACACAATAGCAAACACATGATATTTTTCTTTACTGTTTAGGATTAGGAGCATGTAAAATAAAACCACAATAGAATATCGTGTCATATTTCGCATATGGCTATTATAAAGAAAATAGAAATAGCACATATTGGTGAGACTATAAAGGAAATAAAACCCTTGTATTATGTTGGCAGGAAGGTAAAATGTCTCAATGACTATGGAAAAAAATAACAGAAATTCCTAAAAATATTGCAAATGGATGTTTTTAAATTCACTTTGAGAAAATGGGTTGAAATACCCAATGTACTTTGGGTTATCTATCTATCTATACATATATATATGTTTTTCTTCTTCATATATACTTATATATTTGAAAGGAAAAAACATTAATTCAAAATAACATATGGATGTTCCTCCATATTCATTGATGCACTACTCAATAGTCAATATATAAAAATAGTACTCAATAGTACTATTAAGTATATATATTCAATATATATGTTATATATTGTATATATATCATATATATAAAATATACTCAATATTCAATATATAAAAACAACCTAAGAGTCTATAAATTGAAGGATGGGTGATGAAAAAACATATGACCATACATTTTTGAAAAAAATAAAATCTCATAAACAAAAACGAACAAAAAATTTTATATTTTTTTTAAAAAAAATTGGTTTTTGGGTCACACTGGCACTGCTCAGTAGTTAATCCTGGCTCTGTGCTCAGGAATTATCCCTGGCAGTGCTCAGGGTACCTTATGGGATGCTGAGGATTAAACCCATGTTGCCTGTGTTAAAGGAAAATACCCTTCCTGCTTTACTACTCTTTGGCCACCCCAAAATCATCAATCACATTATTAGTGAAAAAAGAATGATGATTACAGGAAGGATGAAAAGGAATAGAGAATGTGGATTCCAAAGTAATTAATGAAAATTATCTTTGGTGGTGTTTCTCTAGTATTATGTATTCGGTTATAAATATAAATTACATTTTGTACATATAAAGCTTTATGTATCTGAAATTTATATAGTTGTGAACCAATATTACATACATATTTTCATAAAAATAACTAAAATAAAAGCTGGAAAGATAGTACATTGGGTCAGCCTATTGACTTGCATGTTACCAAGCAAGGTATTGGTTATGGTTAGGACACAATATTGTTAGCATACCACATTGTCCCAGTTCCAGCCCCATCAGCATCAGAAGTGATCTCTGAACACAGTGCCAGGACTGCTAGTTGTTGCCTCCCTCCACAAAAATAAAATAATAACAATAGCAACAACAATAAATGATTCAAATAAGCTAATGGGGCTGGAGTGATAGCACAGTGAGGAAGACATTTGTCTTGCATGCACCAATTCAGGTTTGATCCCTGGCATCCTTTTTGTTCCCCTGAGCCTGCCAGGAGTGATTTCTATGTGCAGATCCAGAAGTAACTCCTGAGCATTGCAAAGTGTGACCCCCCAAAAACAAAAAATTTACTCTGGACAAGGACTGTTTGTTGAAAGGGTATAAAGTGATATACATGTCACCCCCTCATGGACAATAGTACAAACCACAATGCTAGAAAAGAAAGAGAGAGACTGAGAGAGAAAGAGAGAAGCAGAAAGCCTGTTCTAAGACAGACAGTGGGTAGGAGATGGGAAGGAAATGGTGACATTGGAGGTGGGAAAGTTGCACTGGTGAAGGATGGAATGCATTGTATGACTAAAACCCAACTATAAACATATCTGTAACCACAAAACTTAAATAAATTATTATTTTAAAAAATAAAGAAGTTAAGTGAAAAATCAGAAAACGCTAGCATAACTATTCAGCATGAGACTGAAATTAGACTTTTCTACCAAAATGTAAGATTAAGTTAACAATATATGAGTTGTATATGTCAATATACAAATGAAGTTTGTACTCTCTGAGATATTAATCAGTAGAAGGTGTCAGAAGTATTTTACATACTGAATTTTCAGGCTAAATCACCATATTGGCAATAAAATAATGAGATACTATGACTAATTGATGTAATCTTGGTAAGTTACATGATTTATATTAAAAATATTTTGTTATAAAATAATGGTTGTGGTATATAAACATTAATAAATAAGAATGAACATGGTGAAATATGTATATAGTGATATATAAATTAGCTACCAAAGTTCACTACATATACTGATAATTGTATAGTAGAGTCTTGTATAGTGAAGTTTTCCTCCTTCCTTCTCGCTCTCCTGTAATCTCTCTTTTCCTCTCTAGCTACATATACTCTGCTCTTATAGAATCACATATTTTCAGAATTGGAAAAAGTCAGAGAAATCATGAAACTCTGTTAAAAAAATGAAATTTCAAAAAAATGAAAAAATTTAACCACATTAACTATAGAGATACTTGATTGTACATTTTGGTCCAACGTGCTAAAAATGCCCAACACTAAATCTTCCAGGGAAGGAACAGTTCTGAATGAATATTATCAACTTTTAATATTATTTCATTGCATCTCAGTCTATCTTTTCAAATGTGTAGACTGCTTTTATTTGTTTTTAGATGGAGCGAATATACTGGAGTTTTGACTCAATGATTTTTTGTTTTATTTTGTTTTTGTTTTGGGCCACATCAGGTGACACTCAGGGTAACTTCTGTCTCTGCACTCAGACATCGATCCTGGCTTGGGGAACCATATGGGACACCGGGATTCGAACCACTATCCGTCCTGGATAGGCTGTGTACAAGGCAAACATCCTACCGCTGTGCTATCCCTCCAGCACCATTGCCTCCATGTTTCTCTTACAGAATAGATTTTTTAAAAAGCCTTATTATAAAGGTTAAAACTAAAGTACAGAGTACTGTGTTTTTCTAGAGCACCTGTATACTGCATGGCTCATAAGACCATATTTTCAGTCCTTCTTTTAAAAATAATTATTATCTACGAAGTGAAAGTCATGGAGATCTCTTTCATACTCAGCAAGCTCAACGGTGCAGATATTAGAATTCAGGGGGAGCACCCCCTTTCCTTTCACTTTGCACAACCACAGAAAACTGTTCTACAGCAAATTATGCTGTGACTATATCCAATGTACAAGGACTCTGAGTTTCACTGTAGAACTCAGGACTTTTAACAATGTAGAATCATGGTTGACTGGAAGACCTATGCCAAAACTTACATATAAAATCAAGCTTGATGTCATATTCAAAGTTCCTAAAAATGCTGGTCCTAGCCCAATTGAGAAGGGGTATTTGCTTTGCTGGAGTAATCCCAATAACAGAAATGTATTGGAGATACTTCCCCTCAAAGGTAAACTACATTGTATGGGGAAATGTACCCACTGACGTCATCATTCTTGGAAACTGCATTCATCCATCATTTCTGGAAGCATTAGATTTATAAATACACTGGTTGTAAAAAGCTCATTTTCAAATGAAGATGATTGCTTAAGTATTATTTGATTTGTACTAGCAGGCTTTTATTTTTTGAAGCAAATTAAAGTCGCGAGAATTGTTACCTTAAGAAACTGTTGAAATTCACTTAACTCTTATGGATATGTATTATGTATTCCATGGATTCTCTGCCAGGAATATAAGTCAGAAATGCTCCTGCTGGTTTTGATTACAGCTGCAAAGTCACAGATTTGAACAGAAATAGACAATCATTCTTCTGAAGCTGCACGTAAATATAAAACATTTTCTTTATCTTTATCACATAAACATTCAATGAGGTTTGCTTCAAAGCAAACACCTCTTTTCTTCTCCTTTTCCCACTTATCATTTTAATAATTAACCATTGCATTTTCCTTTTTGCTAAAAATCACCCTTTGCATATTTAAAGGTCATAAAGCAGGTTCAAAATATTTTATATCAAAGCAATGATAACTTAATCTTTTCCTCAGACTCAGATAAAATAAAATATTATCTTTGACTCTTTAATTCTGCATATTTACAAATATATGAAATAAATGAGAGTAAGATATTGACATGAGCAATATACTGAACCAAGAGCTAAGTTAGGCTAACTTTCTTCATATAGCAAGCTTCGAGTCTTCTTTGCAATGTCAGTTTATTATTTTAAATGAAGTCATTGAATTTCAGTAAGTGATATCAAGAATATAATTTGCAAATACACCTCTTTATGTGAGCTGCTGTCAAGACTGGCAATGAGAAATGACACAATCCCTCAGTTGAAAGTGACAGGCACCACTGTATTCCACTAGTGCTTATATATTTCTCTGATGTTTCTAAAAAATATTGCATTTCCTTTGTGTAAGCAGAACAAATAGAAATTGGTTCCATGTGAATTCTGTGATCCTCTATATTAAACTGTAATTGTTTCCTGGTTAAAAAAAATGAAGCCTGAAGGATTTCCTGAAAAATAATTTACAAGGAAGGGTTCTGGGTCCAGTTTACTTTTTTTCCCTGTGCTTCAGTGATTGATGACACTGCAAGGAGCTGAGAGATTTTCTGCTGCTGCATCTCTGTAAAGTTTTGTGCTTTAAACAAACTGCAATCTTCCAAAAAAAAATCTTTACATGACATTCATTCTCTTAGCTTCTTTGGGCTTACTTTTCAACTTTGGCACTGTTCTAAGGGACCCAGTTAATGAAGCCAGTTGATTCAACACAGCCATAACAACAGTGGGAATAAATTATTTCAGTTGGTTGGTATCAAATATTTGCAAGTCAATCTAGCTAGTTCAATCTGAGCTATATATATTTTTAAAAGATAATAAAAAATTTGCTGGCTTTGGCTCCTACACACCTGAGTTCAGATCTTTTCTCTCCTACTTCATAACTTGTATGTACGTATAGATCTTACGAGCCACAATTTCCTATAGAAAATCGTGAAAAGTCTTGCTTTTCAATAGGGACCTAGGGTGATAAGGTTAGAAAACACTCTTTCAATTATACATAATATTGGAAATAATAATTCTCTAAAGCTACTCAATCTTCCCTGAATGCTATTCTTTTAAAATATTGTATGTTTAATAATAAGCACGTAAGGGATAAACTATTCTTTGAGTCTTACTGCACACCAGGCATTATGCTAGACAGATCACATATATTATCTCATTCATTTCTCATGAAAGTTTTCTAAGGAATAATTTACTCCACTTAAACAGCAATAAGTATACCTAATAATTGTTGTATGTATTGTATATGCTTGTACCATGCTAAACAATCTACACAGATAATTTTATGCAGTCCTTGATAACCTTATGATGAAACTGAAGTTGTTATCACTACCAAAGAAAACGGCTCACTGAAACTATGTTAACAAATGTCACGACTGATTGATGGAACTCATTACACTACACATTAAAATTATTCAGCTCCCATCTCTCCTAAAACACTCTCTGATCATCTGGGAATTTTTATACTGATGATCTCTATCACCGCTTCAAGGAAGGTTTGGGTATTTTAAAATATGACTTTATATAAAAATGTACAGTGGAACTTGAGGATGGTGAGAGGATGCTTTGGGATATATCCTGGTGTATGCAGTATTCTATTCATCTCTTTTTCTGGTGCAACCATGAATACTCTACATTTTTGGCAAAAAAAACCCTAAACTCTTTTCTTTTTAATTTTTTATTTTTAATTATGAGAACAAAGATGCAAAGAAAGAGGACAAGGTAAAGTTACAATGGAAGGACAATCACCCATAACATTCTCAGAAGTCGCCTTGCTGATATCTTAACTTTGAATTTTCAGCCAAAGAACATTAGGATAAATAAAATAGAATCCATGTACAATTACTTTGTCCCTCAAGTCCCCAGAATGTAACACATTATAATATTTCTTATCAGCACACAAGGCAATCTAAAGCCATAAAACTTACATAACTCCTTAAACATTAGAGGCATAGTATTTTTTACATTTCCATGTACATGCATATTAGCTTAAGTTAACCACAAATTTTAAGTGGGTTTTTTTTAAGGATTAGAGTCAAAGGAGCACAGTAAAAACAGTGTTAGAGTGGCAATTGTTGTTTGCATAGGCCCACCAAAATATGAGGGGCATGGAAAGGAATAACCTTGGCCTAAATACAAAGAGACCTTACCCCTGAAGTTTCCTGGCATAAGACCAACTCTAGGCTCAAGGCAAGCTTGATCATCCAATCCAAGACATTGTCTGTAGTACCAACACACTTTTATTTTTAACACAGTCTCTGTTGTTGGTATCATGTTTCTGTATTAAAGATCCTGGAATCTGCATATCGTCCTCTCTGTTCACCTCACCATTAAAGGGCAATGCAGGGACCTCTGTCCTGTAAGCAGGTCGTCGTTGTTGTTAAGTCTTCTCAGTGTTAAAGGAAGTCTCTTTAGAGTAGGTCGATGTCTGAGCAGTGGTAAGGTCTTCTGTGGTAGAGGATTACTTCCAGGTGATGTTATAGACAAACTTGGATGTTTCTGGATGACTTCCCTGGTTCAGGGGTGAATGGAAAATGCCCTTTCTACTGAGGCCTGTGCCAGGTCATTATGTCAATGTTCAGGGTGTAAGGTCCCTTTGCACTACAAGATTTGTGTGTTCCAATCTCTATTAGATAAGATCTTATTTGTATGTATAGTATTTTCCCATTGTAATGTGCCTATGCAAAAAAGGAGCAATGCCATGTGGAGTTATTAACGCATATGGGGGCCATAAGAACAAGTCCAACAATCCCCATGACATGGTTCAATCATAAGCATTAAACTGGGGGACTCTTTCACTATAATTCCTTGTTGAACACCTCATAAAGAGAAGATAAAAATCGTCACTGTATAAGAGAATATTTAGTAAGACTTATAGCTGTCAGAGAAAAAACACAAAATATTCTAAAGAAATACGTGTCCATTTTATGTCTTTTGAAACAGTTTGGGGTTGTTACACACAATGCAAGGCTTTGGTCTGTGATTAGGATTGTGCAGTACTGAAGTTAAAAAGAGTAATGTGGGTTAGTGATGTTTGGGGGGGGGTGAGAGTGTTAAGGAGTAAAAATGAGCTTTGTAGGGGTGTGGGAAAGGGCCGAATACAAAATGGACATTCTGGATACACAAAACATAACATAAAGATAAGGAATACTCTTAATACATGCAGTACACGTGGGAGCACTAGCCCCTGCGCAGTTTTCCATATGTAGACTGGTCAGAAATTGCCAGTGACAAACAGCGCAACCAAGCAAATCTCAGCATACCTCAAGTTAGGACCCACCATTTCTGGCCTCCTGGCCTGGAACCCCAGAAGGCCTGGAGGCCGGGGGCAGAAGAGGGGAAGGCTGGGGGCCTATCAAGGCTCCCGGTGCATCCAAGTTAGGGAGAAGGCCTTCCACTTGAGGTCTCCCCAAACCCCATGCTGGCTAGAGCTAGCCTCCACCTCAAGAGAGGATCCAGAGAGAGCCGGAAGCCAGAATCTGCCCGCCCTACACCCTGTGCCCTTCCCACCCTAGAGCTGGGGGAAGGGCGGGGAAAGCTTGGGACCCCATCCAGGAGGGACCCCTGACACCCACCTTGTCTGGCCGCCTGGGCTGGAACCCCAGAAGGCCTGGAGGCCAGGGGCAGAAGAGGGGAAGGTTGGGGGTCTATCAAGGCTCCCAGCGCACCCAAGTTAGGGAGAAGGACTTCCACATGGGGTCTCCCCAAAGCCCATGCCGGCTATAGCTAGTCTCCAGCTCAAGAGAGGATCGATAGAGCAAAAACCCTAAACTCTTAAAGTGTTAGCTCTTATACCCTTGGTATAATTATAAACATAAATTGGTAGAACGAAAGATCCAAAGATTTAGACAAATAATGTCAGATAAATGAGGCAAGAATAATTACTTAAGGTTTCTAATAAACTCCACTTGTGATAATTTGAATATCTACTTACCAGAAAGAGTAGTGAGCTCAGTTAGAGCATTAACTGTACCAACAACTACCATGATAATGATAGTGAGAGAAAGAAGTAGAATGTCTGTCCTGAAGATAAGCAGGGGTTGGGGGAGGAGAAAACGGAGAATATTGGTGGCAGGAAAGTTACACTGATGAAGGGTAGTGTACATTTGATGACTGAAACCCACTTACAAACATTTCGGTAACCACAGTGCTTAAATAAATAAATTATTAAATATTAAAAAACTTGACTATATGCCCAACCTAGATTATAACAATATGTGCTAATGTCTGTGTTTTATAATTCAGTTCTAAAACAGACATTTCATAAAATCCCTTTCTATTTCCCCCAGTATGTGAACCATAGGCACAAATAATAATCTCTAGAGATGTTGTGTCATAAAAAGAGTAGTCATAACCCTTAAAATTCATTTTGGTATGGTTATTTTGTTGAAATGTGTAATTGACAAATTCTCTATCATATTTTAAGTTGCTGAAGAAGGATAGCAGTGTACCAAATGAGAATTTGAGGGTATCAGAGGTCTACTAAAAATCATGCCAAGTAAGTTTTCACACTCAAAAGTTTTGTTATCAGAAGCATTTTCTTTCTTTTTTTTTGGGGGGGGGCACACCCAGTAACACTCAAGGGTTACTCCTGGCTATGCACTCAGAAATTGCTCCTGGCTTAGGGGACCATATGGGACACTGGGGGATCGAACTGCTGTCCGTCCTAGGCTAGCGCAGGCAAGGCAGGTACCTTACCTCTAGCACCACCATGCCGGCCCCAGACGCATTTTCTTCATAAGCCTTTTGCTATTGCTATATATAGTAATGTTGTTATGAGTTCGTTTCACCCCTATATGTTAGATAACTTCTTAATAAACATTACACTTTGATTTTGATCCTGTGTACAAAGTGATTGAGAGAAAATCAACATAATAAAATTTATGTTCCAATAAGACAATCACTTATAGAAGCTCTTGACTCTCTTCCCAATGAATTAAATAACATAATATATCTGAGTATTACATATGCAATAGGAAAACAGCAGAACTGTGCCTGGCACATAGTAAACAGTCGATATTTGTGGGTTAGTATTGCTGTTATTTTCATTGTACAGTATTCAACTAGTCAGGTCAGGCTACATCTGTTCATGTAGTATTTTGGGGACATTACAAAAGCAAAAGGAAAAAAAAATAAAGTCATAGTTATTAAAACAAGATAAGATGTTGTTCCTTCAAGTTTACTGAAATTATGATTCCTTGATTTTCAGTATTTACAAGGGAGTTTATTAGGTCAAGAAAAATATGTTACTTTGGTATTTTTGTCTTTATTTTGGCTTCCTTCCTGTAGTCAAAGCATATTATTTGACAAGCTGTAGGATAGTTGAATACCAATGAACATACAAAATGCAAAGATTGTAGCTTTCCATTGAAATTCTATATATTGTTGGAAGTCCTGTGTAAGCTTCATTCCCTGTGTTACTTCTTTGCCTTCTTCTTTGCCATGTTTTTTGTTATATTTTGGTCATTATCTTATGCATAAGGAAGTTTTTAGAGTCTGTCTTGTAAGGACAAAGCAACATGTGATACGTTCATCAAAACTTCCTAATATGCAGAAAGTCAGAAATATATATGCTTATGTACACATATACATATTACACACATGTTCATGGTACATATTTTTAAATTTGTTCAAGGTTTTCTTTTCACCATTTTATTAAGGTCTTAGATTAAAAAACACTATCCTGGAAACTAGGACTTACAGTATATCGCATATATTATTTACATATATTTCATTGATATTAACTCTTTCTTTACTTTAATCCCCATAATGTAAATTATGCTTGCATTATTAGCAGGTTCCCATTTATATCGTTGTATTATTATAAAATGTATAAATTACATATACATAGATATGTATAAAAATAATACTCCCTTACATTAGTTAATCTTAGTGAATTAACTTTGATCTAGTAATTACTGATATATAGTGCTATTTTTTAAAATATTTCTAAAATGACTTAATTTGGTGAGAGATAGCTCTATGACATTTTTGATGCCTAAATAATCACATTTTATTCTTATGCATATTTTAATGAGACTTTTGTTTGTTTCCATATAACTCAATCTTCCTCATCAAAAACATGTTTATGAAATAATGACAGTCCACTAAACATACAATATATTTTCACCAAGACTTTTAATTTATATACAGAGTCATAAAACAATCATAAAGAAAGAATGAGTTCAATTAACTTCAGTAAGCACTACATAGCAGATGAGAAAGTCCATTATTTTTCTATTTCATCTATAAATATCTAAATGACTCATCTTAATAAATAATAATAGTCTAACTGTTTAAGAAATATACTATGTTTCGATTTTTATGTCAAAATATTGGGCTGGCCTTTACTTTATGTAATCTGTAAAGCTTCATTCCCCAAATAATATCATAAGGTCTTAAGGAAAGAGATGGATTTATCTAGAGCAGAAAAGCATCATTTCCTCCACAATTATGGCGTCTACAATATTCTATATTTAAAAAATAGGCTTAATGTTCTTTTTACCCTATTGATCAAGTACCTCCTATTATTCCCTTTGTGGAGATAAAGTGTGTTAGAAAAAAATTTAACTACCAAATATTCTGCATATATATTATAATAATTCAAAGATAAAAATATGATTTTTCAAGAAACATGGAACAAAACTTTGATCATTTGGCTAAGTACTCTGGAATTTTGGACTCTCCAAGTCCATTCTAACCATCTCTATATAGTCATAAGGTTTTAGGAGTAATATTTTAAATTGAATCACACATCTGTAACTGGATTTTCCTATAGAGCAAAGAATGAAATTGATACCTTTCCTGGACTAGAACTATCTGATTAAAATAACCACATATGCATTTTTTAATGTACCAGTGCAATTCAGAAGTGAACACAGTATAATTCAAGTTGTCAAGACTGAAGATGTCAACAAATTTTGATGAAGAACTTTTGTATCACTGGTACATCAAATTGTCATATAGTGGCATATTTTTGTGATGTTTTTTATACTTATGCCTTAGACATTTTCTTAAAATGCGATGCTATAGAAGATTTAATTCAAAATATATAAGAATTAGTGCAATATTTGAATATTTTTGCTGACATGCAAAGTTGTAGTATTTGCAGTTTATTAAATGGTATCAGTGTATGAAAAATTCAGCTCATTAGAAAACCGAAAGAATAGAGTGTTGCTAACTAACCATCAGTTACCAAGTGAACAATCATCTTATTTTGTGTGTAGAATACTTAATTAGGCAATTGGGACAGAAGGGAAAAAAAGCAGGCTTTCTGCATCAAATGATTTTATAATTTAATTGAAGTAATTATCAAAACTTAAAAGAAACTTGTTAAATATAAAATCAAAGTGAGACTACATGAACTGAATTGACATATACTGGGAGAGTATAGAAGATTTCACTGAGTAGAGACAATGTCTAATGAAAGAAAATGGCATTTAAATTTCATAGTATTTGAGTGTCCACATTGTGTAAAATTCTATATTTAGTGCAACCCAATAAGTATCTTATGTAATTTTCACATTGTTTAATAAGTTATTAATATACTCCAATTTTAAAGTTGTGAGAAGGAATAACTATAAAGACACCACATATACTTCGATTTACTCAGACAATGAAAGTCATGAGTTAAAGTTTGTATTATGATTAATAATGGTACATTTTAAATGAATTTGTATTGTGATAGGTATTGGCTATAGAGAGGTTGACAGAGTAGGATGAAGATATCATACACAATAGAATAAAATAATGAAGCTGATGGGTTATGTCGAAGAATATCTTAACATTTTAAAAACAAATGTTAAGATTATAGACCTGTCATCAGGTCTATAAAAAAAGAAAAGGCAAAAAAGAGAGTGAAATCAATATGGTCAACTAGGGAGAATTTTTATCTCTTCTAATAATCATAGCAATTCAATACTAAAAATTGATTTATTGTATGTAAGAAACTAATTAGAAGCCTATATAAACAGTGCTATTGTAAAAGAAGGAAGGACAGTAACCAAGCAAATAATAGGTAGACATCTGCATATAAAAAATAAAACTGCACCATTTTGTACTTTTATCACTGAAACCCAACTATAAATATGTTTGTATCATGGTACTTAAATAAAAATATTATTATAATTTAAAAAGAATCAAAGATGGGGGTGCACCTAACATCTGGGACGACAACCTGCATTTTTTTTTATTTTGACCAAAGTGGATTATAAATCTTTCACAGTAATTTTTTAGGTACATAGTGACATTGAATCAGGGGCATTCCCACCACCAATGTTGTCCTCCATTCACCCCTGTTCCCAGCACGCATCCCAGATCCCCCTCCTTTACACCCTAGGTTGCTAGTATAAGTGGTCCCCTCTGTGTCTAGCATACTTTAGATTGGGTGTCAATTCTGTTTCATTGGCTTTGGATTTGGTGTTTAAGTCTGATCATTTTTTTATTTCTACTTGATGTTCATATGACTGTCTGGTCTTGGCACCCTCCATCATTTCCCCTTCAGTTTGTGAGGTGGAACAAGATGGTTCAAATTAGGTGGTTCTGTTTGAAGGAAAGAAAAAGATAAAATAAAATGAGGCAAAAATCAAACAAGCAAAAAATGAGAGGAGTCCTTTTAGAGGCTATAGATATCAATTTAAGAGAAGAAAGGGAAAAAGTAAGAAAAACTTAACAACAATACTAATTTTTTAAATCAAACAAAAAAACTCAAAAAGCACCACAGCAATAAAGACACCAACCACACAATAACCATGGTCCTGAAATAAAAACAAAACAAAGCACACACACACACACACATACACACACAAAATACACAAACACACACACACAAAAGAGAAAACCCATGGGATAAAAAACAAGCAACAAACAACAATAACAAAACCAAAAAAAAAGTTAATTTGTGCTTCTCTCTCTCTCTCTCTCTCTCTCTCTCTCTCTCTCTCTCTCTCTCTCTCTCTCTCTCTTTTCTTGCATAGGCACACTAAATATTGGGGAAATTAGAAAAGGAACTCTCTTGGCCTAAGAGATACAGGGTTTCTCTGCCCTTAAAGTATACTGTCATGGGAATAACTACACAAGCTCCATACATGTTCTTTTACTCTCCCCTTGGTCTTTTGGTGGTGTCTGGAAACTTTCCACTCCATCGTGGATGATAAAATCCTGCCTCTGTAGCTAGAGATCTTGGTATTTGCACAGGTCAAAGGATGGAACCTAGGATGGAGTCTTTCTTTACAGTTCTAGTTCTATTTCATCACTATTGGAAAACCCGCATTTTTATACTTAGATGAGTGGGAGAAAAGACATGAACAATGGATATAAACAGGTCAGAGCTGCCAGAGTGATTGTGGCGACCTGGATTTGAACCTCCATTCTCATCCTTAGCATCCCATATGGTCCATTGAGTACCGCCAGAAGGAGTAATTTCTGAGTGCAGAGCTAGGAAAAATCCCTGAACACAGTTGGGTGCAACCCAAACAAAACAAAACAAGACAAACAAACAAATAAAACTGACCCCCTTAAATAAAAGAAACCATTGCTACCACACACTGTTTTAACCTCTCACAATTTTGCTGGTGGGTACCGTATGATGCCCACTCTTCATGCTAGTACCACTTTTCATGTTAGTAAAGTTCCAAGGCAAGTGCCTGAGAAAGGTCCATCCACCTACTTATAACAGAGGTATGTGTTTTTGGAACAGAGAAAACAACTATCAAGACAAATTACTCCGGGAAAATAAACTGGCTCTGATTATTCCTCACTTGACTTAGCAAGCAAACCAAATTCTTCCAGCTCTCAAGAATCCTTTGGAATTTCCAAGGCATAAAATTCTCCCAAGACCCTCCCCGAACTTTTTGGCAACGCTAGGGATAAATCCTGGATTTCAGTTGAAGTAGGTAATTATAATAGCAATAATTAACATTTTGAATTCTAAGCATGGATATAAACCTCAAAATAATTTGAGTCATGTTTTAAAAATATTTTGTGGAATAAAATATCAAAAGGTTAAATGTTAATTAGTGAAATCAAGGTTTGACTCCAACTCATATAACTACAATGCCCTTATCTTAACTAAGAGACTATAGTTGAAGTAAATATAGTTAGACATGCAGAGTAAATGAGCTAAATATATGCTTTACAGAAAAAGATTTCAGGACACCTAAAATCACTAAAAGAGTAAGAACAGATATACAAGGATACAGACACCAAGACAGTCTCACAAAATAATTAAAATCAAAAATCAAAAATTATTTTAGAAAAGGAAAATATGAGTCTGAGCATATCAAATAGAGAGAAGGTGGCCAGAGTAACAGTATTTTGAGTAGAACATTTGCCTTTCATATAAACAACCTATGTCCATCCCAGGCATGCTAGAGTGATTCTTGAAAGGAGGATCAGGAGTAACCCCTGGGAATGCGCCAATGTGATCCAAAACAAACAAAACAAATAATTAAAGAAGACAATGAAGAAGAGGAAAACTCGAACTCAAACAGGAAGGAAGAGGAAAGAAGAAGAAATGAAGAAGCAGAAGAAAGAATCAGAAGAAGGAGGAGGAGAATGAGGAGGAGAAAGAGGAGGAGTAAACAATACTAAGGTAAGCTTTTAATTTTTTATAGTAATGGTAAATAATCTTATTGTAGATGAATACTTTTTAATGAAAACTTTATTAGAATATTTTTCTGATAGCATCATATAAGTTAAAAAGTTAACAAAGCCTCAAAATCCAAGCTCTTAAAAGAAAGTTAAGCTCTTAGATAAATCTTACATCAGTATAGTTTTTACCTAAAGCTGGTTGCCACTTTTCAATATGCTGCTGAAAAGCTGATTGATAAAAAGCTTCTAGAATTTTTCAAGAAATTCACTTAGTAATCAGTTCAGGGTCTTTCATAAAAGAGCACTCTTAAACAAGTTATACTTATATTTGGGACTCCAGAGGACATTATTTCTAGAAATTCGTAACTCATTGAAATTCATGATGTCATTGAGTGTTATGCCCAGCGCTGCCTTTCAACAGTAAATGTAAATCCTATTATAAGGATGCTAACACTTTATAGATCTTCATACTTTTTGTGCATAATTCGATGAAAATTGACTTTAACTAAAAGATAAGAATAAACATAAAAACTAAAGTAAAAAAATAAAAGAGTCCTGTACTAAATGAGCATCAGGTAGGGCAGTTGGCTTCGATCCCCAACATTCTATGTAGCTTCCCTAAGCACTGCCAAGAGTAATTCTGAGTGTGAACCAGGAATAGTCCATATTAGTTTATTAATATTGGGGCTTGTGTTCCCAAACCAAATTAAAACAAAAAAAGAGAAACATATCTATGCAAAATTTAGGTAATGTTATTAATAGACTTAGATACTGTTTGTGATGAATATATTAAAATAATAAGAATTTTAGAAGAGAAATAAAACTACAAAATGATCATATGAGAAAAACAGAATGGAAGTATATAAATGAAATTACTTCTTAATATAATTTGCGTAAAATTAGATAAAACTGAAGGAATTAATACCAAATTGGAATTTTTTTCAGAAGATATTCACAAAAAATTACTAAAAAAAATGTTATAAGAATGAAGCTGCAGGGCCAAGCAAATGTGCAGTGGTAAGGCATTTGCCTTGCATGCAGCTGACCCAGGACCAATCGCAGTTCGATTTCCGGATGTCCCATATGGCCCCCCAAGTCAAGATTTTTTTCTTAGTGCAGAGCCAGGGTAACCCCTGAGGATCATCAGGTGTGGCCCCAAAATAAAAAATAAAGAAAGAATGTACTTGCATATGGAGCAGAATAGAAAGTTCTATTATGCATAAAGTTGGAATTTTGGAGAAGTAAAATAAAATGACAAAAGAATAAATAATGTTTATTTGAGATAAACATAGACTATTTCAAAACATGGTTATAATACATAATCATATAGGCTAAGGTAGTGCAACAAATAAAAAAATATTTAGACTTAGGTATGGCATCTTTAAGACCAAAATATAAAGGAATAAAGAGAACAGCTAAATTCTCAGTAGAAAATGTGATATAAGAAGATAATGCGATATTATTTTCAAATTCTAAGTGCATGAAGTATCAAAAATATACAAACCCAGATTTCTATATCACATGGTGAGATTATCTCAGACCAACATAGAGATTCAATTGCCTACATTAAAGAAAATGCTAGAAGGTTTTCCTGGGATGAAGTAAAAATACCTATGTAGGAAGCATCTCATTTCTGGAAGAAATAAAGAATACAAAAAAGAAATCACAATGGGTAAATCTAAATTAATATTGGTTGTGCTAAAGAATAGTAAAAATGCCCTGGGGAACTTAAATTCTCTAGAAATTATATGAATTGATAAACATGTGATGTATATTCATCATTTATATGATTAAAATATAGAACAGTTAAATAATAACAGGCAGAAGAATAAAGAATAACACGTTCTAAGATTTTTACAATATTAAGAGTAGTATGTATTACTTAAATTAGAATTTGATTCGTTAAATATATGATTGTAATATCTTAGAGTAACTTTTGAAACAACAATGAAAAATCCTAAAGATTCCTGCTTTGATTTTGGGAGATCAGGCAGTGCCAGGGGTCAAACTTTGAAGACTGTGTGTACTATTACTTGTATTCTACTACTCGTGTATTCTAATTAATTATTATTCTAAGAATACTTCTCTTGGATTAAGTCCTGGCGCCAGTAATTGATACTTTTAAAGAAGTCTGAAAGGATATTTGTTATAGGATGACAAAAACAAACAAACACAAAACCAAATCAGACTAATCATCTTACTACCTGCAGTATATATAAATATATTAAGCATTGTAATTTCAAAGAAATCATGAGAATAAAACATGATGCAAAATGAATTAAAGTTGACATATCAGTGCCGTGGATCAATCATACAAGCACACATTAATTTCAGAAATTTGGAGGACTGGAAAACGGTGTTTTTGCAAGAGCAATTATTGAGCAATGACTAAGGAGAAGGGGCTATGTGTAGGAAGAGAAAAAAGTAAAACAAAAGAATTTCTCAGATTAATGTGCAAACCAATATTAGAGTCCAGTTTTTGTTTATGTGTTTGTTTTGTTTTTGAGTTACATCCTGTTGTGTGTATAAACATTTTATGTTACTGACCCTACCCTGATCGTGATTTTGCCCTATCCTAGGGTGTGACCTGGCATTCTGCCCCCACCCTAGGGTGGTACCACCATTGGGTGGTATCTGATCCCACCATTGGGTGGTGCCTGATTCTGGGGGATAAAAACAAGGGTCTGTGGAAGGCGAGGGGCTTTTGGTTTGAACTTATGCTGAGTCTTTGGACTTCAGTCTTGTCCACCGAATAAAGCTAATATTTTCACAAGCCTGACTGTCTGCGAGCTGTTTACCTGCCGTTTCACCTCAGAACCACCGGCTGAACAGGGTGGCAGACGCGTGCTCCGAGCTGGAGGGGAAAGACCTCATCCTCCATCCCTCCATCAGTCAAACTCTTCAGGGGCTGACTTGCAACAACACCCGACAGCGCTCAGTGGTTGCTCCTGGCAAGCTCGGGGGAACAATATGGGATGCAGGGATTCGAACCACCATCTGTCCTGGATCAGCTGCATGCAAGGTAAATGCCCTACCACTATGCTATCTCCTGCCCTGAGAATCCAGTTTTAAAGGAGAATCAGGATATTTTGGGTTATAGGTCACATAGAAACCTGAGCTTGCGTGTAGCCCCAGTTACCTTGGAAAGTAAAGTTCTCTCATTTTAATAAGATGTCATTGCATATATAAATAGTGAAAAGTAAATTTATATAAATTGATCATTAAGAATCCTCATTAAATATCATATAGAAATTATATGGATTTCTATATCATAGAAAAATATCAGAAGATAGAATAAAATAAAAATATATCTAAAAATAATATAAGACACGGGGCCAGAGCAATAGCTCTGTTTGCCTTTCATGAAGCTGATCTAGGGTGGACCTCATTTTGATCCCAGAGTCCCAGAAGGTCACTCAAGCCAGGAGCGATTTCTGAACGCGTAGCCAGGAGTAACCCCTGAGCGTCGCCAGGTGTGGCCCAAAAAACAAAATAAAAATTAAGACACATCAGGGAATTATAAAATTATTAAGAAAAATCACAGGAAAAAATAAATTAAGATATATAAGGTAGTCATATGCTTGACAATTTTGAGCCATATTCTTGGCCCAATAGCATATATTCATATGTTAAATTAATTCAAATTTATTAATATAAATAACACAACAGCTTAAGAGACTATTAAAAATTTCAAAATTTAGAAATACAGAACTAATTTTAAAAGATATATTATAAAGCTAATTTAAAATTATAAAAGAACTTACTATAGCTTTTAAAGCATATGTTGAGCAATATTTGCTAAATTTGGATGCTCAAATTCAAAGAAAAAATAAATTTCCTTATGTACATATATTTTAAAGTCATCCCTACTTTTTTCACCATTGCTTTAACCAGTAATACTCAACTATTTTCAAATTGGTGTATAATGTAGCTTCTGCATGAGGCCTTGGGTGCAATCTCTAGCAGAGAAAACAGGAAGGAAGGAAGGAAGGAAGGAAGGAAGGAAGGAAGGAAGGAAGGAAGGAAGGAAGGAAGGAAGGAAGGAAGGAAGGAAGGAAGGAAGGAAGGGAGGGAGGGAGGGAGGGAGGGAGGGAGGAAGGAAGGAAGGAAGGAAGGAAGGAAGGAAGGAAGGAAGGAAGGAAGGGAGGGAGGGAGGGAGGGAGGGAGGAAGGAAGGGAAGAAGAGAGGGAGGGAAGAAGGAAGGAAGGGAGGGAGGGAGGGAGGAAGGGAAGAAGAGAGGGAAGGAAGAATGAAGGGAGGGAGGAGGGGGAGGAAGGAGGAAGGAAGGAAGGGATTAGGGAGGGAGGGAGAAAGGACAGGAAGAAAAGAGGAAGGGAGGGAAGGAGAAAGGGGGAAGGAAGGAAGAGAAGGAAGAAGGAAGGGATGGATAAAGGGAGGGAGAGAAGGTGAGAGGGAGGGAGGAGGAGGAAGGAAAGGAGGGAGAAAAGGATGGAGGAAGGAAGGGAGGAGGAAGGAAGGGAGGGAGGAAAGAAGGAAGAGAGGGAGGAAGGGGGATGGATGGAGAAAGGGAGGGAGGAAAGGAGGGAGGAAGGAAGGAAGGGAGGGATGGAGGAAGGTAGAGAGGGAGGGAGGGAGGAAGAGAGTGAGGGAGGGAGGAAGGAAGGAAGGAAGGAAGGAAGGGAGGGAGAGAGGGAAGGGAGAGAGGGAGGGAAGAAGGAAGAAAAGGAGGAAGGAAGTGAGGGAGGGAAGGAGAAAAAAGGAGGGAGGAAGGGAGGGAAAGAAGGTGGAAGGGAGAGAGGGAGGAAGGAAGGGAGGAAGGAAGGGAGGGAGGGAGGAAGGAAGGGAGGGAGGGAGGAAGGGAGGGAGGAAGGGAGGAAGGAAAGGAGGGAGGAAGGGAGGGAGGGAAGAGGGAGAAAAGGAAGAAAGGGTGAGGGAGGGAGAAAGGAAGGAGAAAAACACTAATTCCTCATTGCTTCCTTTCCTTAATTCCTGGTTATTAAAATAATTAATTTTAAAAGATAGATTTTTTTGGTTGTGAAACTTTGAAGCTTCTCTGCTATCCCTAAGCACACTGAGTGCATTTCTAGTTCAGGCATTTGCACCCACTAATTGTTCTGTGGGCAATCAGCCTCCAGATGTTCAAATTCCTTTCTCTCTCCTCAACTGATTCTGACAGGATGATCGGATACGCTTGCCATATTTGAAGTTCAACCCTCTCCCTTTGCCTATCGTCTATGACCTTCTCTATTCTTTTCAATACCAAATATCAATTTTAAATATGCTATTTGCTTTACTTGTTTTCTTTCTCCCTCTATCACTAATATTTGTGCACTGATATTTGTAATTGTTCACGATTATATCACAGCACTGCTAAAAGTGACATACGTGAAGCCATCTACAAACATTTGTCATTTGATCAAATTTATTTTTAAAGTCTCAAGAAGATTTTATATAAAATAATCTTTTTGAACATTTTAAACTTTTATTTTTAATCTACCTGAATGTTCCTTTTCTCAATGGTGTTGAGTTTTAGGTTCTCAAGAACCACAAAAGCCAGATTTCTCGGTCTGACTGGTATGTCCCACGAAATGCAGAAAGAGAATGAACAAGAGTAATTCTGCTATAAGTATAGAGTATTTTCATGTTGACTTCAATATTCTAGTACATTCATAAAATGTTGATTAAAAGTGTGATCAAAAATAGAATGGCTTTATTCAACAAAGATAAAAAGTTCTTATGTTGTTTTAAAGGTGTCATTATTTGGTTTGATACTCCAAATGAACTGAAGTGTGGAACAAAAAAGTATGCTTGAAAATAAATTTCAGTGTATTATTTATAATATATAAAGAACATGTTCTGGAGAAAGTAGCTTATTTCTTTATGCACATATAAAATTGAAATTAATATAATAGGAAGTTGAATATATTTTGGTTAAGAAGGACAGTAGGTAAGATGTCAAACTCATAGAAAAATGCTATACCCAAAACAGAAAGTAATTCTCTGATCTTTTTAGGGTTTTTTTTCATAAGTTTTTCTGATGATTTTTCTTCTATCTCTCTTTCTTTTTGGTGATGGTTTCATATCCTGAGTTTAAAAAGGCTCATTTTCTTTCAAGAATGATCACTCCAAACAAAAATACCTATCTTTTTAACAATACTGGGATTTAACATTTTACCTTTACAAAAAAAATAAATAAATAAAGTACTTTGGAGAAAAGCATTGATACTGTACTCTTTAACTATTTCTAAAGTATCTGTGAATAATTTTTAAGCGCCAGCTTGAAAATTTTTATGTCTTGAATTAATGCTCACATATAAATAATTATATCTTCAGAAAAAAGTCATATAAAACAATTCATTTTCTGGCAGCCAAAACATTCATCTTCCCATCACTTGGATATAAAGACTCTATAATCAAGCAAGGAAAAATATTATCAAACTTCTAAGAGCCTAATGAAATTTCTTTATGTTCAAGTATCTTGATCGTATTCATATGTTTAAAACTGCCTCTAAAAAACTCCTTAAAAAGATATCAGCACATACAAAATGACATAGGTTAACTTTGAACAACTGAAAGAATAAATTTTCCAGACACAGACCTTATATTCCTTAAATTTCCCACAGGCCCGTCTGTCTCAGCAACTGCAAGGCTAGATCAAATTCTGTATAAAGCTGGGTTTGAAGGCCAATCAAATACAGATTCGAATTCTTACTAGTTCTATAAACTCAAGCAAGCTACAGTCCTATTTGTTCCTCAGTTTACTCATCAGAAATATGGTAATAGTGTACTTTAAGGAATGCTGTTACAAAAATTAAATGAAGTCATTTTAAATATGGCTGCCAGATAGTAGACATTTTTGGCATAAGAAAAATTTCTTTGATCAAGGTTTCTGTACATCTGTTTTATATAGAGCTTGTGGTATGTCTATTTCACTTCCAATGCATATATAAATAATATACTTCTTTATCTTAGCTTTTCGCTCTGTTCTACTAAGTCTACCATCTGGGTTCAGAGGTTCAAACAGCTGGAGTTCATTCTCTCATATTTTCTTTCTCTCTAGGAAATCCAATTATTAGAAATAGTACTTACCAAATAAATTAGCTCTATTCATTGATGAGATTGCCCTACATTATAACTCATTTATTTTTATATAAACCCCTTAAAGTGTGTGCTCTTATCATGTTGACATTTTATAAAGGGAGAGAATGAGGAAGAGAGACATAAACTAGCTTGCCAAAGATGATCTCTTTATCAGGTGTCACCAGAGATGAAGAGTTGAACCAAGAGCCTATTACTTGAAATCACTGTGCGAATATATATCATTTTATTTTAATTTGACTGATTAATTTAGTTTATGTTGTATCAAGACCTTCATTTTGAAATGTAAAATTAGAAAAGACAAAACAAAATTAGAAAGGTAGACAATTCTTAATAAGAGACAACCATGAAAATATATCCCCACAAGTTGAACAGGCAGTTTTATAACAAGACACTTGGGTGGGACAGATCTGCTTTTCGCTGGGTTTTCCTTGTTTAGGGAATGAATGGGTAGGCCCAATTCCAGAACAGTTGATGTGATAAATACTATGGATAGAAATATTCATTCCAGTGTAACTGCCAGCATTTGTTGCCAACTTGTAAAAATGAATCAAAATCTTCTCTTTTGAAGTCAAATTTAGAACAAGACAATGCCTCCTCTGGCAGCCACAGTACCAAGTTCATTTACGAGATAATATGATAGAGTCATTCATGATTTCTTCAGAAAAAAATTTGTTTTGCTTATTTTGTTAACAAGAGAATTTATATTACACAAGACTAATGTAATTTATCCTGATCATAAAGTTGATATATAGTAGATTAGAGGCATAACTTGCTTTGTATACTTCATTTAGCCAGTAAAGGCAGAAAATTTAAATTATATGATGCTATATTGAGTTTCTTCATTTAAGATCCATAAGTTTATTGCACTCTATGGACAAAAAAAAAAAAAGCCTAAACAAATAAAATGACAGCTTAGGATTCTAATAATCAATGACCTGACAGGTACAGAATCCTACTTTTCTATCAGCTTTCTCTAGTATTTTCCCTACAAAGTCTTTCAATTGGAGTTAAACACTGATTACAAAGCCTAACATTTTTGAAAACTTTTAAGTTTGTTGTCTGAAGGTCCTTGGAAGGGCATGGATAAACGGGATTGAAATTCCTTTAAGTTTGAGGTAGAGAAGCTTTGGGTTAAAGACCGTCAAAGATGGAGTGAGAATTCCTAAAAAGTGACATTAGCCAACTGTTAGTTTATACTGAAGAGCTTTGTTCAAAAGAACATAAATACAAATAACCTGAAATAAAAAGTTGCCCTATAGGAAAATCATTTCATGTAAAATTTGATTTCAATAAGTCAACTGCATCCAAGTTTAGACTGTGATTCATTTTACAAATGAAGTTACATCGCCCAGGTTATATATGCTCCGATTTTAGCCTTTGGCCATATTCCTCATAGCTCTTGTGGGACATGTTTTTATTAAATTATAACCCGTACCCTGATCTTTGTGTGGACTGTTTATCTTGCAGATGTAAAATAACATAATTATTTAAAATTTGAATGCCTTATTATTAAATTCCTACTTTTTTCTTTCTGCCAACAGGAGATATTCCCACTTTCTGAATTTAAAATATTTATCTCTTTAAATTTTGATGCGAAAATCTTTGATACATATAGAATAACATTTAAAGTTGTATGTGTAATTATACTGTCAAATGATTCTGTCTTTCCTCTTAATCTTCCTCCAGCATTTTCAGCTTTGAAGAAACAGTGTTGCCAGAATCTAATATATCATTCCTGCAGGCCTTGAGTAGTATTGCCATACAAGAGAAATTCGGGAATAATATACACTTTTAAAGGAACCAGTTAGGATTTTTGTATTTGTACACAGGGTTGCCTATTTCAGAGAATTGGATTTAATTCCAAGCTTTCCATTTTAAAAATAGAGAAGCAAGAATAGCAGATCTTTTGCACTCATGGCCCGGCATGATAGTATTTGGAATTCACTGGCTGATTTCATTGTTTCAGTGGCATCAATGTTGATGCAAAATTGTGTAAACATAGCAGCACAACCAATTACCGCTCCCCATAATGTGATAAACTTAATAGATTTAAAGCGCACAAACTGAGGCCAGAGTAATAGCACTGTGGGAGGTCTTCTGCCTTGCAAGCGGATGACCCAGGACAGATCTGGGTTCAATCCCTCTCGTCCCAGATTGTTCCCCAAGCCAGGAGCGATTTCTGAGTGCAGAGCAAGAAATCATCCCTGAGCTTCACAGGATGTGCCCCCAAACCAAACTATAAATAAAATAAAATAAAATAAAATAAAATAATAAAATAAAATAAAATAATAAAGTGCACACGTTCTCTAAAAAGTTGTCAGATCAACCTTTATTCATTAGATGGAAACTCCAAGGTTCACAGAGTTTATACATTTAAAGGAGGTCTAAAGTGAGTGGCAGAAATCGCTACCTAATGAAATTGGGTTAGAAAACACTTTGCGAAAGGTTGACAAAAAAGATTTGTAAAAATGCCAATCTTAGGGGCCGGGCAGTGGCGCTGGAGGTAAGGTGCCTGCCTTACCTGCGCTAGCCTAGGAGACGGACCGCGGTTCGATCCCCCGGCGTCCCATATGGTCCCCCAAGCCAGGAGCGACTTCTGAGCGCATAGCCAGCAGTAACCCCTGAGCGTCATCGGGTGTGGCCCAAAAACCAAAAAAAAAAAAAAAAAAAAATGCCAATCTTAAATGTCTTATTTTTTTAAGAGGAAGCCCAATGTCTTGTACAAAGCCATTACTCTTTTCTTTATTCCATACTATATTCTGTCATTCTGGGCTTGAGGGATATACCTGGCTATACTCAGGTGTTACTCCTTGCTCTGCACTCAGGAATTATTCTTTTTTTTTTAAGAAGTCTATGCATTTACTTATTTATTATTTATTTTGGTTTTGGGGCCACACCCAGCAGCACTTAGGAGTTACTCCTGGCTTTGAGCTCAGAAATTACTGCTGGCAGACTCGAGGGACAATATGGAATACTGGGAATTGAACCTGGGCCCATCCCAGGTCGTCCGCATGCCAGGCAAAGCCCTACTGCTGTGCTATCTCTTCAGCCCCTTCAGAATTATTTTTGATGGTGTTGAGAGGACCGTAAAAGGTGGCAGGGATCGAACCCAGTTAGCAGTGTCACTGTATCTCCCACTTTACATTTTTCAGGAAAGAAAACTAATTTGATTAGTTTAATATTTTATAGAGCATTTGCTTTCTATCAGTTTCTATGCTAGGTTTTTTTTTTTTTAATTTGCTGCTGTATTTAAAATTTCAGAAACACACTGAAAAATTTCTGACTATCCTGAACTGACTATAATAGCCAAAAGGTAAGCTCTTCACCCACACAAATACTGGATGTCTTAGTTCTTTATAATGAGTGCCAGTCTCTTTGGTGTGAGGTGGTATCTCACTGTTGTGTTAAATAATGTTTTCTGATGATGAGTGATATAGAGCATTTTTTCATGTGCCTCTCTTTGAGAAAGTTTCTGTTCCCTTTTATCTCCTTATTTTTTGACAAGGTTTATATATTTTTCTCATAACGTTCTTTCAATGTTTTGTATATTTATGACATCAAGCCTTTATCAGATGAGTGTTAGGGAACTAATTTCTTCCAATTTGTGGATTGTTTATATATTCTGGTCTTCATTTCCTTTGAGGTGCAGACACTTTTAACATATGCATGATAGTTCTGTTAAAAAAAAAAAAGAAAGTGGGTGGGTGGGGGCCTCTGTCTAGAAGCTATAAATATAAATTTGAAAAAAGAAAAAAAAAAGAAAAAAGGGGGATGATGAGGCAAGGTTTTCTTGATTTGTTTTTGCTTTGTTTTGTCTTATTTTTCATGGGCACAGTAAGTATTCAGGAAATTAGAAAGGAAATTCCCTTGGCCTAAGAGAAACAGGGTGTCTCAATCCTTGAAGCGTACTGTCATGAGACCCACTACAGTCTCAACATGAATCATCTTGTCTGCCTCATATTTCTATGTCTTCCTACAAATTGAGGGGGGAAAAAAGTGGATGGTAACAGGGCAAAGCAGTCTCATGAACAATGATGGAAATAAAAAATGATCAGACCTAAATACCAAGTCAAAATCAATAACAATAGAAGCAAGAGACCCAAAGGACAACAAGCTAGACACAAAAGGGACCTGTCACACTAGCAGCCCAAGGGACTCAGGGTGGAGGTAGGGGAAGCATTACGGGAACTATGGCGAAGGAAGGTCAACATTGGTGGTGGGAATTGTCCTAATTCACTGTCACTATATACCTTAAATATAACTGTGAAAGACTAGTAATTCACATTTGTCTCAATAAAAATTATTTAAAAAAGAAAAGAAGCATGATATTCTTTTAATAACAGTATTGTAAACTACAGTGCCTAAGGAAGGAAAAATATACAAAAAAAAATGTCTACCTTAGAGGTTGGCTGAGGGGAGGGAAAGCAACTGGAGACAATGGTGGAGAAAAATGAACACTGGTGAAGGGATGGATATCCAAACATTGTAACAGTGAATCTCATCCATGAACATCTTTGAAAACTTGTATATGACAGTGATTTCAATACATTAAAAATTAATTAAAAAGGAAATTATAAGAATGTTTAAAAACATGTCAAGCTTTTTCAGCAGACTATCGATGCATTTCTAGTCATTTGAATGGAGATGATCACAAATCCTCTATTCTTATTAACCTGTAAAATAGGGTAATTCTAGAAATAATTTTCTGTCAACTTCATATTTCATGTAAAGGTAAAATTTTAGAAAACAATAGAAGTGAGCAAGTTATATATATGAACAAGGGTACTCATCTGGATAATCAAGTCATGTTGTATGGTAATGAAAAAAATCAAAAACATGTCATCACATGTATGGTTAGTGAAGAAAGATGGGAAATTAGGGTGAGAGAAAATTATCTTATGAGTCATGGCTTTCTTATGTCATTTTACTCAATGATAATAAATTTCCAGTGAAGATGAAACAGGAAGTTTGCGTATCTCCCATTCTCTTATGTTTCTCCAGATTAGGGGATTTTAGTATAACACACTTTTTGGGATAGAGAAGCAATTTTCTAGCAAGATGGCCTATAAAAACAAGAAGGTTTGAGAAGAAAAAATTTTCCCAAATGTCTTACTAGTATACTTTATAAAATAGAACAAAATTAAGTACTAGAAAATACCGCTTGCTTGGGTGTTTGTCCATGCCATCTGGCTTATTCTTAAATATACTTCCAATCAGAAACATTTCAGTGGTAGTTCTCATACTATGAGTAGTATTGATTTTTAGTGTCAAATCTAAAAGCTTCATTAAAAATATAGCTTCGCATTATATTTAAAGACTTCCTACTTCCATTTAATATGTTTTTTTCCCTGTCTTTGTTAGACTAGAATTTGCCTCTTATTTTCAAATCAGAATTTCTTCCAACTTTTCCATTGCACTATAAATTTTTTTTCTTTTGGTAGCCTTTGCCCTCAAACATCCATCAATATAGGCTTATCCTATGGTTTAATCAATTAGAGTTTTATCTGTAAAAGTCGATGAGTTAGTTGTATCAATCAATAAACTTATGCTGACATGTATAAATTCACATTTATCTTTAATGGGAACTCTGTATACAAAACTATTGCTTATTTGTGTCTGCTATAATTAAGCTATTCCTCCCACTGAGAAAGATATCATAAATAATTGTTAAATTAAGTCAATTACTAAATTCACTAAATTTCTCAATTTTCTCAGACTGCACTGTCCTTATCAGAATCATTTTTTCCTAGCTTGACTCACTTCACTGGATCTTGAATAATATGTAATTTTTAAGATTCCCATTTTTAGAGCTTTCAGTCATCAATTTTAATCATATTCCATATTTCTTTTCTTTTGAACCCTTCTTTCCAGACCCTGTAAAAGATCTGTCTTCAAATTGATACTCCTGTCCAGAACTCTGAGCCCTGTAGAATCTGCCTTTCTTTGGGTAAGATTAACTTTAGAGCAATAACATTCAATGTAGTACCACACTATGTGTTGTTTAAAATAGTTAAAACAGCATTTGTCTTCCTGCTTATTTAGATTATAGAATCCTCTTGAGAAGCATCTTCAGGAAGCAAATATGTATCCAATACTCTTATTTATCCACTGCTAAGTGCCAGAATGGCTCCTTTACTGACTCTTATAAACAAAGCAAAACAAAAAAATACCTCTTGAATAGTTTACAATTCCAGGGCTGAGCTTAACGTTCTACTCTTGACCATTTTGTGCAACACTGGTTACATGCTACATTAAAAAAAAAATGAATCCATAGTTAACTTTCAAATTGTATTTCTCCTACCTGAAAGTCACATGGAAATTAACATCATAGTTTAAAGAAGTTTTACAGATAAATAATAGTTTACATTTATTTAAAGCGGAAGTTCTTCAGAATAATTTGACCATGACTTGTTCTCTGAAAATAACCTTTGCTATTCTATAATGCACATAATATCAAATATTAATATCTTTCAAAACTAGCATCCTTCAATATTAGTGCGGTGGAGAAACACTGCTTAGGTTACAATTAAGGTTACTCTGTCTTGACTCAATGTATTACAAAGTCACTATTATTTGGCATAATTGCAGTTGTTTTATTAATATTAGTCAATGTTTATTGATGTATATTGAAATATTAGTGAATGAATAATATAGAGATTTAAACAGTCTTAAAACACCCCAGAAACCAACAGGGACATTTATGTGAAAAATACATATATACCTGAAACTCTGTCAAAATATTAAATATTGTTTTATTTTGGTATTCGTACATAGAGATTCCTTATAGACTCTACCTATTCTCTTTGAAAATTTCTCTAATAAATTACTATATTTTTAATTCTATTTTTAAAAGACATGATATCAACTTAGATAATTTGGAATCAACCAAATTTATATAATGTACTCATCAGGGCAATATAGTAAATTGGTTAAACAGAAATCTATCTTTAAAAATACATTCAGCATTAATTGAAATGTAGAGTTCCCATCAAAATTTAGCAGAGGAAATTTTCCAAATCAAATATTCAGGAGTTTCTAGAACGAACCGAGACAATGAATGATACAGCTCATCATCAAGAAGGCTCCTTCCTGCAGCAGCAGGTAAGATCCAAAAACTTTTCACTACTTAAAACACTATGGAATTTGGAAGATCAATATGAGACTTCTTTCTTCCAAAGGGTTTTATTGTTCAAAAATGTCAAAGTGCGAATCCACTGCTGTTCCCCATGGCACTTAATCAAATGAATTTGGCTACTCTACTACCTAATTTGGTAACATCTGCATGGTTCTGATTTACCTTGATTTTGAACATGATAAGTTGAATTCCCACATCCTTTTTCCTGTATCTTCCCGCAGCGTCCTGGGAGAGCTGCATTTTGATGTTTTTCTGGGTTTGTGGTTTGTGAGTTGGCAACATGCTTGCAACGAATTTTTTGGTACCGTCTGCTGTACATCATGCCATGATTCAACCCCAACCCTACAAATTGCTTATCTCCAGATGTATTTCTCTGTGATAAAACAGTATTGGGGGAACTCTAAAAAGCAAAGCTCTTAATCTCCTGGACAATCTTTACAGAAAATAAGAGCAACTAACTCTCTCTGTAGGGTGTTCTAGGGATAATTCTTGGCTTTGGTGCTTCTAGGAGGTATCCTGAAGAACAATAAATACCATTTAGAAAGGTCATTACAAGAACATCGAATAAAAAGAAAATGGGGTCATTGGTGCGGGAAGGGGACATTAGGATCAGAACATTGTATGCCTGAAACAACGCTTATGAACCTTTATGAACATGTTTTTAAACTACAGTCTTAATAAGTTTTCTTTTTAACGAAAAGAATAACAGAGGAGTCTGCTTTTCAAAATAAAATAGAGATGAGAAGAGTGGTTTTATTTTACCGTTTGTAGTGTTATATTTGATTTTCTTTTTGTTTGGTTAGTTGGATTTTACTCCATTCTCAACGTGGTCAAGACTGACTCCTCCTTGCTCTGTACTCAGGGATTATTTCTGGCAGGCTAATGGGAACATACGTGGTGCTGGGAATCAAACATGGACTACCTGTTTGCATTACAAGTGCCCTGCCTGCTGTCCTATTTCTCCATACCCTCTTGTTTTCTATTTTACAAAGTAGTATAGGGCCTTATTGTGCTGATTATGAAGTCAGATTGTCTTGGGAACATCTCAGCTGTGCCATTATTTTGACCTTGGGTAAGACATGTTGTCCCTCATTTTCTAAGCCTGAATTACCTCATATCTCAGAAGGTTGAGAATAACATGGGAATTATCCCCAATATATTGAAATATGCATTTAATACATGTATATTTATTAAATAAAATTTATTTAAATGTATTCCATAATATCTATTGAAAATTAGAGAAGGGGCTGGAAAGATAGCACAGCGGTAGGGCATTTGCCTTGCAAGCAGCCGAACGTGGTTCAAATCCCAGCATCCCATATGGTCCCCCGAACCTGCCAGGAGCAATTTCTGAGTGCAGAGCCAGAAGTAACCCTGAGCACCTCCTACCGGGTGTGACTCAAAAATAAATAAACTCAGTAGGTGGCCTTTGTATTCTGGGCACTATTTCCTTTGAGATGCAGAAGCTTCTCAGCTTAATATAGTCCCATCTGTTTATCTCTGCTTCCACTTGTTTGAAAAGTTTTGTCTCCTCCTTAAATATGCCTTTAGTCTCAATGTCCTGGAGTGTTTCACCTACATGTTGTTCTATATACCTTATAGTTTCAGTTCTGATATCAAGGTCTTTAATCCATTTAGATTTTACCTTTGTACATGGTGTTAGCTGGGGGTCTGAGTTCGCTTTTTTGCAAGTGGCTAACCAGTTGTGCCAACACCACTTGTTGAATAGGCTTTCCTTGCTCCATTTAGGATTTCTTGCTCCTTTATCAAAAACTAGGTGGTTATATGTCTGAGGAACCACCTACTGAGTGAGAGAAATTATTCACCCACTACTCATCAGGAAAAGGGCTAATATCCAAAATTTACAAGGTACTGACAGAACTATACAAGAAAAAAACAACTAACCCCGTCAAAAAATGGGGAGAAGAAATGAACAGACACTTTGAAAAAGAAGAAAGGCAAATGGCCAAAGGGGACATGAAAAGATGTTCAACATCACTAATTGTCAGGGAGATGCAAATCAAAACCACTATGAGGTACCACCTCACGCCACTGAGATTGGCACACATCACAAAAAAGGAAAACAAGCAGTGCTGGCGGGGATGTGGAGAGAAATGAACTCTTTTTCACTGCTGATGGGAATGCCGTCTAGTACAACCTTTATGGAAAGCGATATGGAGATTCCTTCACAAACTGGAAATTGAGCTTCCATATGATCCAGCTATACCACTCCTAGGAATATACCCAAGGAACACAAAAATACAATACAAAAATCCCTTCCTTACTCCTATATTCATTGCAGCGCTATTTACAATAGTCAGAGTCTGGAAACAACCAAGATGCCCTTCAACAGATGAGTGGCTGAAGAAACTGTGGTACATATACACAATGGAATTCTATGCAGCCATCAGGAGAGATGAAGTCATGAAATTTTCCTATACATGGATGTACATGGAATCTATTATGCTGAGTGAAGTAAGTCAGAGGGAGAGAGAAAGATGCAGAATGGTTTCACTCATCTATGGGCTTTAAGAAAAATGAAAGACATTTTTAACAGTATCTCAGAGACAAGAGAGATGAGGGCTGGTAGGGGCAGCTCATGACATGAAACTCATCACATAGAGTGATGAGTTCAGTTGGAGAGATGACTACACTGAAAACTATCATAACTATGTGAATGAATGAGGGAAGTAGAAAGCCTGTCTCGAGTACAGGTATAGGGGGTTGGGGAGGAGGGAGATCTGGGAAATTGGTGGTGGGAATGTTGCTCTGGTGAAGGGGGGTGTTCTTTACATGACTGTAATCATACAACTATAATCATGTTTGTAATCACGGTGTTTAAATAAAGATAATTATAAAAATATAATATAAAATAAAATAAATAAACAAAAAGCCAAACAAATAAACAAAATTAAAAAAAGAAAAAGAAAATTAGAAGAGAGATGGGAATGTTGTAGGAAGCCCATCCGGGTAAAAGAGAAAAACAATACCTACCTTTTTCTCTGATTGTTATTTGTGCTACTCTTTTGGTTTGATGGTTGAAATTTTTTAAATCTTTTTTTTTGTTTTGTTTTGGTTTTTGTTTTTTTTTGGGGGGTCACACCTGGCAGCACTCAGGAGTTACTCCTGGCTCTATGTTCCTGGCTGGCTCGGGGGACCATATGGGATGCCAGGATTCAAACCACCAACCTTCTGCATGCAAGGCAAACGCTTTATCTCCATGCTATCTCCGGCACTTTTTTTGTTTGTTTGTTTTTGGTTTTGGGTCACACCCTGCAGCACTCAGGGACTGCTCTTGGCTCTATCCTCAGATATCACTCCTGGCAGGCTCAGGGACCATATGGGATGTCGGGATTCGAACCACTGTCCTTCTGCACACAAGGCAAATGTTCTACCTCCATGGTATCTCTCCATCCCCTGGTGGTTGAAATCTTATTATGATTATGAAACCCTACTCTCCAACAGCTCACCTATAAAGCAAACCACTTTTCTTTTTGCCAAGATAAACTTCCTGGAAAAATATTTATATAATAAACAACATGCTATAATAAACAATCTTAATATAATGAATAACAGCATTCCAGAATGAAGCATGCCTAGAAATTAGGAATTGATTGAGTTTGATTGAGATTGTGCCTCTTTACGAAAGACCTATTATTTGCACAGTGCCCTCTCGGCTCTGTCATTACTCCGTTATAATTATTGAAGATCTGAAGAGCCTATTGGAATCACATAGGAGACTATTTAGCAATTAGCTTCTGTAGCAATGCCATGCTCAGATTAAAAAGTAAATAAACACAGTGTAGTATTTTAGAGACAGTAAACTTAATATAATTAGATTGATATTGCTTTCAAAAAGCCATGGTCACTGGGGCAAATTTCCAAACACCACAGTAGAGTGACATTTGCAAATGAACAACAATCTTTCCAGGAAAAAGACCTTATCTATACAACTGGCTATTGATTTCAGTTCTTGACTTTTAGCTCCAGAAAATCACTCTTTCCCCTATGTCCCTCTTTATTATACAAGAGGAGTTTTTAGGATAAGGCAAGGATGTCTTCCCAATCAAAGTGAAGTTTCCTCTGTTGATTAATGCATTTGCAAAATAGGTGCTTATCTCCAGAAAAGGACATAAACCTTTCCTACAGTCTTCAGTTTGGTTTTAGTACTTAAAATGATATAGGTCCCAAGAAGTTACCTTTAAATGATTCAGAACGAAGTTTCTTTTTTTTTTTTTTTGGTTTTTGGGCCACACCCGGTAACGCTCAGGGGTTACTCCTGGCTATGCGCTCAGAAGTTGCTCCTGGATTGGGGGACCATATGGGACACCGGGGGATCAAACCGCGGTCCGTCCAAGGCTAGCGCAAGCAAGGCAGGCGCACCTTACCTTTAGCGCCACCGCCCGGCCCCAGAAAGAAGTTTCTTAATAATCTCAAAGGACAGGCAAGCAAATCAGAGAAAAATGTCAAATTCCAATGTCCTCCCAGTCCAGCTATGCATCAAAGGAGGTGCTAGGAAGGTTTGGATAGTCTTCCAAGTGATGTATCAGCAACAAAGACAAGAAAGAAAAGAAGATAGAATCCGGTTTATAAATATTTATAAAACAATTGGTAGACTTGGCTAGAGCATGCAGTTCTTTGCATTTAGTGTTGGGAAACAATAATAAAAACAGGGAATTGTTCAAATACAGGTGAGAGAAAATTTCACTGTATATTTTTTAGAAATCTACCAGAAACTTTCCATGTGGCATAATGAGGAAGACTATGTTAAACAAGCAATATTTATGCATATAATATACATTGTGATGTACATGTATATTTAAAATATTATATATTAGACTTTTACCCCAGTTTATTACTTTTCTCTTCTTCAAATAAAACCACATAACTTGAACTATATAGTCCTTCTTCCCAGTTAGAGGGGAAAATAAGGGAAGCACCAAGACCAAGACTACTAAGTAGTAAGCTAGGTACAGAGGGGACCACAATTTCTCGCAGCCCCAGGGGTGAGGGAGGAGGATATGGGAGGTAGGACGAACACGGAGGTGTAGGGAGGACAAATCGGTGATGGGAACCCCCCTGATTTTATGTAAATGTGAACCTGTAATATTATTGTCAACAATATGTAAACCACTACGATCAAAATAAAAATTATATTATTAAAAATATTATATCTGGGTTGGGTTCAGGAAACCAGCTAACTTGCAGGTTTCAGGGACACAAATCTACCTTTTGTCCCTCTGGACAGACATTAGCCACCAGTGTTCCACTACCTTGGTCCCTGGTTGCTATCTTACAGATTTCCTTTGAAGTGGCTGTTTCTGTCCCTGCTATGGTTCAACTATTTATGAGAATGGGGTGGCTAGACTAAGTAGAGGCCTGAAATAATTCCTCCATTAAGAGATCTAGCTTTGATCTTATTTTAAAAACTGAGACCACTTAATAACGTTCTTCTAAAAGGGACTTCCATTAGGAAAAATCTATTTTACTCATATTTGGTCTAAGTCAGGCTTACAAAAAATAGGGGAGATGATGGGTAACGTTAGTTTCTCAACTACTGAGAAAAGGCGCACCAATTCTTGTCAAAAACAAGCTACAAATTGGCTGGGGATGTGGGCTATTATAAATCTTGGTAGTGCAGAAAAGAATTCACATTTTTTGTTTGTTTATTTCCTGTCTAACTTTTGGGCCACATCCGGTGGTACTCAGAGATTACTCCTGGCTTTGAGTTGAAGGATAATCCTGGCAGGGTAGGAGAAACACTTGGAGGCCCGGTCAGCCATGTAGAAGGCAAGTGTCTGACTCACTGTCTTAAATCTCCTCCCCTTGTTCCACATTTTTTAAACAACAATTATTCATCAAATTATAATGGTTGGATTACTCTTGATACATTTTCAATGAAACTCTGTATAAAGTTTATAAATTCAGTTTTTATTTTGGCACTGAATTTAAGTCTACTTCCTGCATCACATTTGACTTCCTGTGTATCTAAGTTTTGCCATGACTCGTGGCATACTCGTCAATTGTTCATTAAATTATTTGAAATTGTTTAACTTTAAAGTTGTAGACCAATTAAGAGTGAAGTGGTGGAGGGTGTTTGGCATTTTTGGTGATGGTGGAGGTGCAGTTATTAGAAAATAACACAGAAAGTGTAAGTAAGTTGCCATAGCTACCATTTAAAAATAATGGTTCCCTGAAATAATGGATGGTTGGGACTCTTGAGACAATGTAGAGAGAATAGAATACCAATGAGAGATGTACTGTTGAAATGCTGTATGTTTGGAAGCTTATTATGAACAATACTATTAGTAACAGTGCTTCAGATAAAATCCAATATATTAATTTATTAAAAACTAAACAAAACATTATTTTGACAGTCTATATATTGTTTTAGAAATGATGTATTACAAAAATAAACTTTCCCTAGCAAATCCACATAGGTGTCCCGGATTTCCTCTCAATTTATTTCAGTGCTCATACAAATAATATCACTTTCTATAAGCTCCCAGACATGACATAAAATATCTAATGATCTAACACTTAATTCAAATTCTACCTCTAGATAGAATATATTACTCTATATGTATTCATTTGCCTCCAAACCCATATCACTCATAGTAAGGCAAAATTGGTTCATCGGAGTTAAAAACAACTCTGACACTTAATATACATGCTACAGATTTAATATTAATATTATACATATAGATTACTCTAATACACAGAGAATGATATTTTAGATATAATGATATAATGATATTTTAGAGAGGAGGATTTAAATTTTTTCCTGATGATAACATTTATAAAAATAATTGAAAATACCGGTCTATGAAATATATTAGAAAAATATATAAAAGTCCTTCCCTTTTAGCCCCTTCTAAAGTACAAAGATCCGTGTATGACAAATATTTCTCTCTATCAGCCTGGTTTAATATCTGAACTAGGAATAGAAGAAAAAGTAGGGATCACATTTGGATCATGATAATTAAAACTATCTATATGTATGTCCCTAATATTTTATACTGTATTATCAAAATGCAAATATCATTACTTTAAAATGCAAGTATCTCTGTAACATGTCATATATTATCTTCATGGTACATTATTTCAATTAATAAAAATAAAAATGTGCTGAGGAAATAAATATAAAACAAGGCAGATGTCAGAAATTGGGCAAAGAGACAAGACATGGAGGAAGACTGGGTAATGTGTAGCCATTTGAGAAGCAAGTGGGCAAGCTTAGCACAAGTCTTGGTGGAGAAAAGACTATAAAATCTTTCAGTACCCAAGTATATGATAAAACTAGCATGATGACAAAGATAAACAATACTATGCTAATGACATCATCCTGATTTCATTCTTTGGCATGTGAGTTGTCTTCTCTTGGTTTCACCATTTCTGGCATGGATATACTGAAACTTAGACTAGGATATAAATGCTTTAGAGATAAGAAGTACCTGAAATGGAATAAAAATCAATCTATGCTAGCTAAAATATTATGTTTCATCTCCATCTTTAAAAAATGCTATTCTTATAATGATAACATGACTTCATCCAATTTTTATTCAAGATTAGTCATGGGCTTTAAAACTGCATCCTATACTGGAGACGTAGTGCAGAAATCAGGGTGCTTGTTTGTTTTTCACAGAGGTGAGTCCAGTTCAATCATCAGCACCACATTGGTCTGGAACCCTATCAGAAGTGATCTCTGATTAAAAAAAAAAAAAAGCAGGAATGAGCCCTGAATACTATCAGGTGTGGCCCAAAGGGCTCTTCCTACGCCCCACCCCCCCACCCCCCCAAAAAAAACCTCTGAAAAACAAGAGCAAAATTGTCAACCTTCCAAAACTACATATTTTCCTTTCTTGGCAGTTGTAAAAAGTCAACCAAAGAGAAGATGCAGCTTTTTTTACTCTCGCTCTCCCCAGTGGCCAACTTCAATAGCGCCTCCATTTGGCTTTTCTACTCACACACTAATTGCATTACTGTAAAACACCACCACATCAAGGCAACGGTCTGACTTTAGGAGAGAAAAATTCTCCTCTTTGTTGTTCCAAACATTTCTAAATGAATTTTAACATTTTTCAGAATCAGCCAATATAAAGAAAATAAAGAGCTTTTTCACAGAAAAAAAAAATAAAAGAGAACAGATAATTCCTCCTTTCAATCTTCAAATTTATTAGTACTTTGATTCATCCAAATTTCATTTTTTTCAGTTAACCTATGTTTAGTTCCAGTTTGGAATTGAGATAATAGTATGTTGAGTTTAGAGAAAGGAACAAATTTATGGAGAAGTGGACATAATAAAAGAAACAAAAACTAGAATTTATTTAGTTTTCTTTGGGCCAAATTACTACAGGACTAGTTTATGGATCCTTTTTTTTTTTTTACCACATTTATTATGAATTCCAACCTATGGTAGTTATGCACAATTAAGGCTTATGCTATCAGACTAAGTTTCATCCAAAACTAAAAACGGAATTTCCCAACCTCTATTAGAAGGTAACCATAGGGAATGTTTTCCTCTCTCAGTTCCTCAGAGACACTATGATCTCCAAGATTCCTATGTGTAAGCACATATATTCATTTAGTCCATTTAACTTTCTGTTTCCTCAACTCATTTTGAATTACCTCTTTTATTGCCTCATCCTTCAAGGACCAAAGTCATTCTTTCTAACTCAGATATAACTGCCTTTACCTTCCTTCTTTCCTTCTTTCCTTCCTTCCATCCTTCCTTTCTTTCATTCTTCCTTCCTTCTTTTTATCTTTCCTTCCTTCTCTCCTTCCTTCCCTATATCTTTCATTCCTACTTTCCTTCCTTCCTTTCTTTCTTTCTTCCTGTCTTTTATCTTTCCCTCTTTCCTTCCTTCCTTCTCTCCTTCCTTCCTTTTATCTTTCCTTCCTACTTTCCTTCCTTCCTTTCTTCCTTCCTTTTTTCCTTCCTGTCTTTTATTCTTCCCTCTTTCCTTCCTTCCTTTTATTCTCCCTCTCTCCTTCCTTTTTCCTTCCTTTATTTTATCCTTCCTTCCTTTTATTCTTCCTTCTTTCTTTCCTTCCATCTTTTCTACCCTCCTTCCTTCCTTCTTTCCTTTCTTCTTTCCCTTCTTCCTTCTTTCCTTTATTCTCTCCCTCCTTCCTTATTTCTTTCTACTTTCTCTCCTTCCTTATTTCATTTCTTCTTTCTCTCCTTCCTCCTTTCCTCCCTCTTACCCTTTCTTCCTCTCTCCTTTTCTACTTCTTTCCCTCCTTCCTTCATACCTCTCTTCCTTCCTCCTTATGCCTTCTCTCTTTCTACCTTCTATTCCTTCTTTCCTTTCTTCTTTCTTTCCTTCTTTCCCTCCTTCCTTCCTCCCTTCCTCCATCCCTTCTTCCCTTTCACTCTTCCTCCCTCTCTCCTTTTCTCCTTCTCTCCTTCCCTTCCTTATTTCCTCCCTTCATCCCTCTCTTCCTCCCTTTTCCTCTCCTTCTCTCTTTCCTTCTTTCCTTTATGCTTCCCTTCCTTTCTTTCCTTTAAATATCACTTCAAATTACCTAGAAATTAAATAATTTTTTTCATAGCATCAATATCTTCAATACATTCAAGCAATGAACCTCATTGATTCTGTCCTAGTAATGAAACCATCCAGAGGAAAAGGACAATTTAATACACCTTGATTATAGTCACCCCTAGAGACAGGCATGTCCAGAGAAGGGCACAGTTAACACTTTTAAGAGTTTTCTCTACAACACAATAGACAATAAGCATCTGTTACTAAACTTTAATAAAAACTGAACATTCAAATCTTTAGTTATAGAGGTCAGAATGGAGGCTCATGCAGTAGGGTATTTGCTTTGCACATGCTAACCTTAGACGGACCTGGAATTGATCCCCCAGCATCTCATATAGTCCCCCAAGCAAAGAACAATTTCTGAGTGCATAGCCAGGAGTAAGTAATCCCTGAGCATCACCGGGTGAGGGCCAAAAGAAACAAACAAACAAAAATCTTCAGTTATAGTAACCTTATTTCAAATGCTCAACAGTCATATGTTGTTTATTGCTAGTGAACAGCTAAAGAACATTTCCAGCATCATTTAAAGTTGTGTTAGACAGCACTGCTTTAAAGTAATAACTTTTTAAAATGTTCTACTTGACCAAGGCAAAAATAATATTATTCCTTACAATTACTATAGACTTGGAGTTCAGATATTTCCTCTCACTTCAGAACCTTCTGAGAATTTTCAATAAGTAGATTTGGGCCTAAAATTTGCCAGGGTTAGGGATTGTGGGGATTGGATATTTCTTATGAGATATATTTTACTTTTAATCAAGTTTTTTTGTATTGTTCTTATTTTGTTTTGTTTTTGTTTTGGGGCCACACCGGGTGGCGCTCAGGGGTTACTCCAGGCTATCTGCTCAGAAATAGCACCTGGCAGGCACGGGGGACCATATGGGATGCCAGGATTCGAACCAACCACCTTAGGTCCTGGGTTGGCTGCTTGCAAGGCAAACGCCACTGTGCTATCTCTCTGGCCCCATTAACCAAGTTCTTATCTGAGTAAGCAAGAGGAAGATATTCTGTTTTAAAAATGATGGTTAAAAAGTTTTAACATGGGGCCGGGCGGTGGCGCTGGAGGTAAGGTGCCTGCCTTGCCTGCGCTAGCCTAGGAAGGACCACGGTTCGATCCCCCGGCGTCCCATATGGTCCCCCAAGAAGCCAGGAGCAACTTCTGAGCGCATAGCCAGGAGTAACCCCTGAGCGTCACAGGGTGTGGCCCAAAAACAAAACAAAAAAACAAACAAACAAAAAAAAAGTTTTAACATAAATTGTAGCATATTTCTTACTAAGAAACATGTTTATTCTAAGTTCTAGTTAAAAATTAATTAAAAAACAATAATACTTGACAATAAAGTTTTTTGAGAAAATTTTATTTTTATTTTTACCACAGTGGTCTAAAAATATTTCACAGTAATACTTTAGGTACATAGTGACATTAAATCAGGGGTATTCCCACCACCAATGTTGTCCTCCCTCCACCCCTGTTCCCAGCATGCATCCTATATATATTTTTAAGAACATAGGTCCTCCGTGGAATTACCTATATTTACAACAATGTGAAACCATAACCATATCAATTTCTGAACCATATTGTGATATTAATGATTATTCTAAACAAAATTATTCCTATATTAAGAAATACCTAGCCTTTTTCCATTTTGTACCTTGTTATTTCAAAGAATTTGTGTTTTCATGAATCTTCTAATATGTAAATAAAATACAATATTAGTTTTTCATCATGTCTGACTTATTTTATGTAGAATATTTTCTTGAAAGTCTATGCATGATGTAACAAGGATCAGGATTCATTCCTGTCAATAGTAAAAATAAAACTCTATGACTTATGAATGCAACAGTTTGCTTTTAAAAAGTTTTCATTCGAGGTACTGGAGTGATAGCACAGCGGTAGAGCATTTGCCTGGCATGCATCCGACCCAGGAGAGACCCTGGTTCAATTCTGGACATCTCATCTGGTCTCTCAAGCCTGCCAGGAGCTATTTCTGAAAGCAGAGCCAGGAGTAACCGCTGAGTGCCCCCGGGTATGACCACAACATCCCCCAAAATTATTATTTGAAAATAAGCAAAGAATTGAGACACCTTCATAGTGTAAAAGTAATGAAATTATAGGATCAGAGATATGGCTTAATAGTGAGGCTATGAGTTTGATCGCTGGCACTACCTTTCGTGGCAAATTCTACTCTAGTGACAGTGCTATTGTGCTATGTGGTATCACAACACACCATGAACACCACCTCATGCAGGTACCTAAGTGTGAGTCTTTCCAACATTAAGGCATAGCAACAGGGGCTGGAGAGATAGCACAGCGGTAAGGCATTTGCCTTGCATGCAGAAGGACATTGGTTCCAATCCCGGCATCCCATATGGTCCCCCAAGCCTGCTAGGTGCAATTTCTGAGTATGGAGCCAAGAGTAGCCCCTGAGCTCTGCCAGGTGTGACCCCCCCCCTCCCAAAAAAAAGCATAGCAACAACAACAAAAGTCAGGGCAAGTGGGGTGAAAATGGAATTTTAGTTTAGTTTAGTTTTAGTTTTTTGGGCCACACCTGGTGATGCTCAGAGGGTTATTCCTGGCTATGCCCTCAGAAATCGCTCCTGGCTAGGGAGACTATATGGGATGCTGGGGGGATCAAACCATGGTCCTACCTAGGCTAGTGCATTCAGGGCAAAATGCCTTACTTCTTGCACCACCACTCAGGCCCCAAGGAATTTTATTGTTTTGCCTCACAACAAGAGTCACAGATTTCTCTGAGGCTGTTTATCCATCTATGTGATATCTTTATATAGGATGTATGACAAATATTATGCTATTAAATGTCAGCTATTCTACTATTCCACTGTTGTACCAATAGTACATAGATAAAATCCCTTCTGGATTTTTAATTTTTTTAAATATTTAAACAATTTTTCTTAGGTTACCGCCTGGGCAAGGGCACATGATGCTACATAGGCTAGTTTAGTGGGTTGGATCATGGGAGAAGATATGTGTTCTGGATGATTAGCTGTGTTCACAAGATACTCAGAACCAAATTTTTCTGCCTGTGGCTCTGCCAGTTATCCTTGCTCTGATCTTGAATTGATACATATACTTTTTTTTTCTCTAGGTCATAATGTTCTAGTATTTGAAGTTATTTCTGTTTTCATTCTTCAGGACAACACCCAAGCTCTCTTTATTCATTTTACCTGGTAGATTCCAAAGCTTTCCTTAGCCTAAATTCCTTTTCTAGATTTTTAACTTGTTTAGCACCCTCATTATATTATGATGCTTATGAGCTATGATTATAGTCTACTATTAAGACAGGTTTGATGATATATGCAAAAAAATCTATGTATGTATATTTATGTATCTGTGTCTACATGAACTTAACAAGTACACAAATGTGCAGACACATCCAGACTCTTGTGCTTTCGATCATTCTAGTTTTGACATACAGGATTTCGATATTTAACAGCCCTGAAAAACACAATGTTCTCTTAGGTCAGGTCCCTAGAAAGCCCTCATTGGTGACATGATTCTCTCATTCAGCTGTGGGGCTAGACTTGTCTACCAATGGTGCTAATGACATGTTGCCTTTGGAGGCCTTGCCAAAGAAATAAATGTTAGCTAGTAAATAAGAGGAGATAATAGAGTTGTTGGGCCTGACTTTAAAAGAGTTTTCTCTTGTGAACAATAAAATGGCATCAATTACTTTGCTATTTCTCAACAAAATTATGAACAGTAATTAGATTTTAAATACTCAAAAATAATTAGATATAGTTAACAAGCATTGTTTTCAACTTCTTTTATCTATCTTTTGATCTATAATAATCTCTTCTCTCCCTCATTTGCCTTCTTTTCTAGCCCATCCGAATCACAAAGTGCTCTTTAGTAAGTAAAAACAAAATGTTTTTGAGGAGTTTGGGTGCATAAGTGAAGATTGGCAATTGAGGGCTCAGTTGAAGGCTAACATCATTTCAAGAAGAGGGCATCAGCTCAGGTTTTTATAACAATTGATCAGACAAGTTACTGTTTATTTATTTTAAGAGGTGGTGACGGGAGAATAAGGTGCCCAGTTTCAACAAGACAATGACCTTTCTTCTGAATAGATCAGCTTGGTAAGTAAAATGATTTAAGGCTCAATCCAATATCTGGGGAATACAGCCCTGTTTCCAAAGACAGATGTGATTATGACACATAGTCAACAATGTTTTTCTTCATTATGATTTGGCCTGAATGTGGGGTTTCTGGGAGTAAAAGAGATATAGAAGGGGTTGAAAGTCATAGAACATTAGGGAGTAGATGAGAATGTTTTTAAAATTTAATGTCTCTAATAGAAAGTTTTATATATGATTTAGGAAAATGTCATTTGAGTTTTCCCTTCAAAAGTTCTCTTGAGCTTTTTGGTGGCTCATATTAAAATGAAGAAATAGAAACTAAATGTTGTCAGTTTGTGTTTCATTAACTAAATAGACCAACGGTTTTTTTTGATAATGATACATCAAGGCCAAAGTGCAGCTTTCCTAGGCTGCCACAAAAGTTTAGTTTAGTTTAGGTCATTTAGTCTAGGGCAGCAAAGTGTAGTGTATACATTGTGCTTAGTTATATATGACTCTGGGTTTTTGATTTTGGTTCATACCCGGCGGTTCTTAGGGCTTACTCATGGCTCTGCACTCAGGAACCACTCTTGGCTATGCTCTCTTGAGGAGCCATGTGGGATGCTGATGATTGAACCCAATAAGCTGCATACAAAGCAAGAACCTTACCCCACTGGTGTGACTGCTCCAGCAACATCTGTTACTCTGATGACAAATTGAAATGTAACTTTTCTCAGACAATTTTTGGTTTCCTTACCAATGTGATTCTAATAGCTTGGTAACAACAAATGTGCATAGTATTATGAAGATGCTTCTTGCCCATCCTTCAGAGAAATTTAAAAGGAAAACTAAATTTAAAAAGAAAAACTATCTGTAAAAAGACTAAAAGATTACAAGTCTGCTTTCCATATCCACTAGCAAGTCATTCAGGTATCAAATATTTTAAATGGGTAAAAATTGTCAAACAAACCATACCTTATGAAGATGGCATAAACTAAAACATCAGAAGCAGAAAAAGACTGTAGAACTAAAATATAAATCCAGAAGTATCTTTAGACTGTAGGAGCAGAATATATTATTGTTTTAACATGTTCTAGTATACTGTCCTAACCTATCAAATTTCATTTAATTTCATGACATATTTATGATACAAGTTCTTTAATAATGTCAACTTGACACTAAGGCATGAAAGTGTCAACAGGATCATGGTTATGTGGTGAAGGAGCTAAAGTTTGAATCCAGTTTATCTAATACCTAAACAACTTCTTCAATGAATTGTAAGAGCTTCTCAGGATGGAGCAAGATCTAAGTGAACTTTTATACATCAAAAGACTAAATGAGAAGGAAAAAGAAAATTGGAGGAACACCTTTGTTTTGGGTTAATAGCTGGGTGTCCTCTTACAATCCCACACTTCCTGTTCAAAACAAAAACAAAATAAAATTTATAAAGACTTCAAAAATTTTGTTCTACTGTTCTCTGCAGAAAAGGAGCCCCAGATTGAAATTTAAACAAGTGGTTGTCATTTTACATAAGCAAGGTAAAAGTCTGTGTCAAAAGTTAGATTATATACATCATCCTCAAAACAATTAGTTTTCCCATATCTTTGTCTTTTACATATCACAAAAGCTCTTTTTCATATATTCCTCTAAGCATAAACATTAGAATCTTTGTGCATATACATTTAATTTAAAAATTCTTAAACATTCTTACACCAAACACTGTGATATGAGTTCCTCTTTCATTAAAAAATCACAACAAAATTTCTGCAGATATATACAACATTCTTATAAGGAGCACTGTAATAAGGGTCTATAGTTTATGAGTTCTTTTTCCATTGACTTCTGTGAACAAAGACATTAGAACATTTTACAGATATAATTTTGAGAATAAGTTGCTAAATAATACATATAATCAAACATCACAAATATAGGAAAACATCCATTATTATAGCTGATAACAATTAAAAATATAACATTATGCATTTCATAGGATCTATGCAAACTAGCATTAAACCACTAAAACATATAAAATATTTTAATATAAAATATTTTATACAGTGGGGCATAGAACAAAACTGTAGCTATTAAAATCTATACAAGTAGAGCACACGATTTCAACAGCAGTATAATGACCGATACAAATAGGGTTAAGAGATTAACCTAGAAGAAAATTGTAGAATGTTATTTAAGCAGCTTCTCCTAAGTTGGGCTTTGACTGATCTTGGATCCTCCATCTTCTTCTATGATATGCTCTTGGCATCTTCTAGGACTTAAAGGCCTTTAGTACCCTGGACTAGAATCAGAATGGGGGACCTGCTCATCTCCCTGCTGTTGATCCCCTTCAAATGGAGCTATTTCTTTGTCTTCTCTCCATCAGTGACTTGGATAACCTGCTGCAGATTTGGGGACTGAGGTCCTTGCATAAAGCACCTTTAGTAGAAGAAAGGCAGTGGCCTCAGCCTCTGGGACATTGCTCAGAGTCATTAGTCCTCTTTCCTTCACTATCTGCTTTGTCCAGTCTGATGGGACCTCTGCCACAGTCAGAACAGGGGCCATGTGCACTGATGTTCCAGTGAAGGGCACTGAACACAATCAATTCAAGGAGGCTGTCATAGTGATTATCAACAAGAGGGTCAAATAACTCACCATCATTTGAGTTTCTTCGGTGGGTCCTCACGCTGTTCAAGCACTAGTTATAAAATAAATAACCAAGTTGTGAAATCACCACACACACAGTGCTGCTAACCCTCTAGCATCTGGGTATGAAAAAGCAGAGTATCGGCTAAGAATTAATAAACCAAGCCAGTCCAGAGAGACTCATGGAGTCAGTTTGCTTCTCACTTCATGATATCTTCGCCTCAGCATACCAAACCAAACTACTCTTTCTTTATGCTCTGGAAAATTTTAACCAGGTTGGAGAGGGTAGAGAGAGGAAGATCCAGGTGAACTCTTACATATCAAAGTGATAGGTGAAAAGTTAAGAGGAAATTGAGGAAACACCTTTGTTTTGGTTAATAGCTGTATGTCATCTTATGTTAGGTATGCTTCAGTTTCTTTATCTGAACAGATGAGAACATTAGCTGTGAAGAGTCTCACTCAGGGAGTAAATTAAAATTGTGTAAAAAAAAAAAAAATAAGGGGCTGGAGCAGTGGTGCAGGGCGAAAGGAGTCTGCTTTGCTCACGCTGGCCTAGGATGGACCATAGTTCGATCCCTGATCCTCACCGGATTTGGCCCAAAAAACAAAAACATAAAACCTTTCACAAAATACACACCTATTGTTTCTCTTAAAAATTTGGAGTAATAATCCATGTTATGTAGGATTATATTGTATATATGAGTATATATATATATATATATATATTTAACTTAAATATATAAACTTAGTAGGGAACATAACTTATTTTACATGTGTTTACTAACTAATATTAGTTTCTATGGACACTGAATCATGTTATAGCTGTATCACTACAGAAGTTGAAATGATTTTATAAGAAAACTTTTGAAGTTCTAAATTTTATCTAAAAGACATTTTTCATTTTGATTCTCCAAAATAAGGTTCAATCGTATTTTAAAAAATGCTTGACAATGAGACATTAAGAATATGGCAAATCATTACAGGCTAGGGGATGTGAATATGCTACAAAGTAAAACAGAAATAAATGATTGGAGTTCATAAATTCTGATTTTTTTTTCCACTGGGTAACAACTAATGTCTATTACAAAGAGGAGGTGGTAGCCAAATAATTTTAGACTGTTAAGTTTTACATATATTAAAATGAATGCCTACTTATATAAATATTATTTATAAAATGCATAAAATATTTATAAATTTATTAAATTTATAAAATAACATTTATTTAGAATTATTATTTATAAGTGTCAGAACATGACACAGAGGTCTAATTTTTTCATAAAATTTACAATTTTACCGAATGGTATTACATTTATGACTAAACTAAAATTCTAGAAATATTCGTGTATATACATATGCATCTCCCTCCACAAAAAAGAAAAGAAATGGAATTAAAAATAAAACCATCAAATGGTAGTATATTGGATTTTATTTCCAGATGAACTAAACGTGACCACTAGATGGCACTAGAGTCTGGGTTCCTTCTTATTTCCAGAAAAATCTCTAGGAAAACCACAGTCAAACCATCATAAATTTTCTGAGTCAGTTACTTATCTGATGTGGTGCAATGTATAAGACATTTCAATATTCCATTTAAAATTTCTAGCAATAATCTGTCAGCAGATGAATCTACTGCCAGCTGCTAACCTGAGGTAAACTGATCTTATCCAAACAAGAGAGCATTGTGATCCCTTAAAAAGCTTCTTGGAAGTCAACCTGAATTTCTAAAAATAAAATAGATTACAATTTACTAGTGATAGAAGCACACATTATTTGCTTCTGCCAAAACACTGTTTCCAACTGTTCATTTCCTCTAGCAATTCAAATCTCTGTCCTGGACCATCTAAGTCAGTAACTGAAAATTCATTCAACAAATGTGTGTTGAAACTAGAATTACAGGTCCCAACACTAAGAGGTAGTGTCTACTCTCTCTAGAGTAGACTTATAATCCAGTGAAGAGTCATAAAATAAGCAAGGGAATAGTAACTATAACTGTACATTTCATAAAGAAAATCAATGGAACTGGTGGAAATAGTTTAAGTCCTGAGAAAGAAATTGTAGTGTTTTGTTGTTTGTTGTTTTTTCCAGAAAGGGCAAAATTTGAACTAAAATAAAAAGTTAATTGAACCATAAAAAGAAGGCCACCAGTATTTCTAATAGAGGCCGTAGAAAAGAGTTTACATGGGAAGATACATCAAGCAAGTGTGGTCCTTTGAGTTTGTATTTCACCTTGTTATGAAAACCACTGAAATATTTGGGTGGGGATTTTATGATCAAGCTGACTCCATCCAGAGCTGCTCAGGGGCCATTTTTTGAAGATGTACAGCTTCATGTATGTAATGTAATGTAAGCAGCTGAATCAGGGTTGCCACAAGTAAAGCAAACATGTTAACCTATGAACTAAATCTACAACTTCAGATGCTAAAATTCTTTTAGCAAAAATAAAATAAAAAAAAATAAAGTAAAATAATAAAGTAAAAAAATACAAAATAAAAATAAAAAAATAAAGTAAAAAATAAGGTGTAATTGGTTTATATTTTAAAGAGATCATTCTGGTTACTAGTTTATCTAGATATATAATCACACAAAGTACAAAAGTCAAATTCTTTTTTTTTTTTTGGGGGGGGGGGTCACACTCGGCAGCGCTCAGAGGCTACTCCTGGCTCTACACTCAAAAACCGCCCCTGGCAGGCTCAGGGGACCATATGGGGTGTCGGGATTTGAACCACTGTCCTTCTGATGCAAGGCAAATGCCTTACCGCTTTGCTTATTTCTCTGGCCCCCAAAAAGTCAAATTCTTAATGTATGGATGCATGCATTCATTATATATATATATATATATATATATATATATATATATATATATACACACTTAGATAATTAAATGAATAAATGATTATGGCTTCTATGTGCCCAATACTAATGAGGATCATGTTATTCACTAATGTTCAATTGAGAAATATCACACTGATAGAATGAAATATGTACTAAGGACAGCCAATTCTGAAATCTCAGCAGCCATCAGAATCATCTGGAGTAACTATGAAAACATGGGTTGCTAGACCACATCCTTGATCATATTCCCTCTATTACCTCCTCTGCAAAATCTAATTTAGGAGCTGTGAAGTGAGGATCTAAGACTTTATGTCTTTTGCAAATTTCCAGACGAAATGTTTCTCTGATGTGCTAACTAAAGAATCATACTCAGGGAAACATGACTACAAAGACTGAGTGAGCTTGCAATGTTATGAGCTATTAAGAGAAAAGCAAAACAGTAGGAACGCATAGTTAGAATGTACAATGAAACACCATGGTTATAAGGTTCATAATAATTTTTTCACAGATAAATTGGCTCATGATTGAGTTACAGTCAGACGATCTATAATAATAACTTTCACTAGTGCATATTTCCCGCCACCATTGTCAATAGTTTCCTTCTCATAGTCTCTCCCTCTCTGATGCCCTCTCCCACACAACCTCTCTCACCTCAAGCAGGAATTTTACTTTTCTTTTTCTTTCTTTCTTTCTTTCTTTCTTTCTTTCTTTCTTTCTTTCTTTCTTTCTTTCTTTCTTTCTTTCTTTCTTTCTTTCTTTCTTTCTTTCTTTCTTTCTTTCTTTCTTTCTTTCTTTCTTTCTTTCTTTCTTCCTTTCTTTCTTTCTTTCTTTCTTTCTTTCTTTCTTTCTTTCTTTCTTTCTTTCTTTCTTTCTTTCTTTTTCTTTCTTTCTTTCTTTCTTTCTTTCTTTTTCTTCTCTTTCTTTCTTTCTTTCTTTCTTTCTTTCTATCTTTCATTCGTTCGTTCTTTCTTTCATTCTTCTTTCTTTTTCTTTCTTTCCTCTTTCTTTCTCTTTCTATTTCTTTCATTCTCTGTCTGTCTCTGCCTCTCTGTATCTCTGTCTCTATCTCTGTCTCTTTCTGCTTCTCTCTCTTTTCTCCCTCTCTGTTTCCTTTTGTGACAATGTGCTTAGTAATACCATAGATAAAGAGGTGCCATGAGTGTTTTTCCCATATTAGACCGCCTCTACTCTAATTGCACTCTGCAAGTTATCTACTATAGAATGTTCTTCCAGATTTTTATCTCTATTGTCTCTGAATATAATCCCCACATTGTCATTTCTTTTTCATATATCCCAGTGATGAGTGAGATTATTCTATGTTCATCTCCCTCCCTCTGACTCATTTAACTCAGCATGATACTCTCCATGTCCATCCATGGATAAGCAAAATTTATGACTTTGTTTTTTTCTAACGGCTGAATAGTATTCCATTGTGTAGATATACCATAGTTTCTTTATCCACTCCCCTCTCATGAGGTACCTGGGTTGATTTTAGATACTGAAAATAGTGCTGCAATGAATATAGGTGAGCAGAAGTCATTTCTTTATTGTGTTTTTGTGTTCCTCATGGATTGTTAGATCATAAGAAAGCTAAATTTCCAGGTTTTTACTTATATCCATACTATTTTCCAGGAAAGGTGAACTAGACTGCATTCCCAACAGCAGTGAATGAAAGTGCCTTTCTCCCCACATTCATGCCAGCAGTGGTTTTTCTTTTACTTTGTGATGTATGCCAGTCTTTCTTGTATGAAATGGCTCCTTATTGTTATTTTTTATTTCAATCTCCCTAAAATTTAGTAATGTGAAACATTTTTTCAAGTGTTTTTGGCTATCTACATTTTTTCTTTGATAAAATGTCTGTTCATTTTCCTCATTTTTTGATGGAGTTAGATTATTTTTTTCTTGTTCAGTTCTGTCAATACCTTGTGTATCTTAGATCTTGGCCCCTTATGAGATGGATATTGGGTGAATGGTTTCTCCATTTATGAAGTTAGCCTTTGTATCCTCGTTACTCTTTCATTTGAAGTAAAGATTCTCAGTTTAACACAGTCCCATTTGTTTATATCTGCTATCACTTGCTTGGACAGTGGAGTTGCCTTCTTAGTCTCAATCTCATGGAATGTTTTGTCTATGTTTTCCTCTATGTAACTTATGGTTTCTGGTCTTATATTAAGATCTTTAATCCATTTTGATTTGACCTTTTTGCATAGTGTTAAAGAGAGGTGCATCTATTTTGTATGTAATTGACCAGTGTTTACAATACCACTTGTTGAAGAGTCTCCATCTTGTTTTTGTTACCCCTTTATCAAAGATTAATTAACCTGGGGTCAGTCTTAGAATACTCATATCTATTCCATTGATCTGAGGGTCTGTCTTTATATCAATTCCATGGTGTTTTAATTAATATATCTTTATAGTACAATTTAAAGTTTGGGAAAGTTATAACTCCCATCTTCTCTCTCCCAAGGATTGCTCTAGTTATGTATGGGCATTTATTTATGTTTTAAATGAATTTCAGGAGTGATTGATTCACTTATTTTAAAAATGCCATGGGTATCCTTAGAAGGATTGCATTGAATCTGTATCATGCTTTGGGGGAGTATTGCCATTTTAATGATGTTAATCACCCAGTCCAAGAGCAGGGTAAATATTGCCATTTCCTGTGTCCTCTTTCATTTCTTGAAGCAGTGTTTTACAGTTTTATTTGTAAAGGTCTTTCACCTCTTTAGTTAAGTTGACTACAAGGTACTTTAATCTGGGACACAATTGTGAATCGGATTGTTATTGTAATGTCTTTTTCATAATTTGTATGTAAAAATGCCATAGTTTTTGAGTGTTAATATTGTAATCTACTACTATACTATACAAATCTATTGTTTCTAAAATATCTTTATAGAGTCATTAGAATTCTAAATATATAGTATCATGTCATCTGCAAACAATGAGAGCTAGATCTCTTCCTTTTCTACCTGGATGTCCTTGATACCTTTTTCTTGTCTAATTGCAAAGGCAAGTACTTTCAGTACTATGTTGCATAAAAGTGGTGAGAGGGGTCAACTTTTTTGTATGCCAGATCTTAGAGGATATGCTTTTAGTTTTTCCTCATTGAATATAACTTTTCAGGGACTTGTAAGTGGCCTTGACTATATTGAAAAAAATGTTCTTTTAATTCTGATTTTGCTGAACATTTTTTGTTATCTTTTATTTATTGGTCCTACCAAGCTGGCCTTATACCCAGACCCACTCTTCTTCAATGTGCTGGCATGGGAGACATTCACATAGAATGTGTAGGCCCCATGTTGAGTCTGATTTCATTTTTTTCCCATGTTCTGCCTCATTTTCTCCAAATCTGAAGGCATTTTTGTCTATTTGGGCCTGTGTATAGGTTCCTTGGCAGGAGACATGCATATGATCTTGAAATAAAGACAACATTCTGACGCTAAGATAATACACAGGGGGGAAATACAGTACTCAGACATCATTGCAAATAAATACCCCATACAGATGAAGTTATCATAAATGTAACATTATTTTTTTATGAATCAATACTGTAAAAGAAAGTGAAAAAAAAGGTGGTGGGGGTAAAGAGTCTCTACAACTAGGAATAAGAAATGCTTATTCCAGGAACAGAATTCTTGCTACTTATATTATTATAATTTGTTCTTTGTTTTGAAGGCAGGAAGGTACTTTTTCTATTCCTCGGGAGTACCAACTTGGACTGTTCATACCATCTCACTCCGCAAATCAGAACCAGACAGACCTGGTTTGCTGAAGAGCTTGGGCAAATTCTGTTTCCTGATATTAACAGTGGTTAGTTACACCAAGCCAGAGAATATATATAACCTCTCAGTCTCATATTTGCAAAGAATACTATGGCTAACCCGTACAGCCTTGGCTCTTCACTAACGTGGTGTGGTACTCACTCAGCTTGCTTTGCTTGTCCCACACAAACCATTTGGTTCCCAGAGCACACTCAAAAGCTTGTATTTTCTTGCTTTTTCTCAGCCCCTGAATTTGCGAGGATTTCATGGTAAAGAATCACTGACTAACAGAATTTTTCACAATTGTTGTTTCCTTTCCTTCAATGAAGATTTTGGTATGATGGCGCGGACCCCTCCACTCCTACCGGTCCACGCTGGCCTTCAATATTGCCAACTCTCTCCTCCCTGGCCACAGCAGAGTTAATCAGCTATGCTGGGACACATCTCTCAAATGATGGAGGCACTACTGGAAAAATTGAATAACTAACAAAATGTTGTTGCCATATAACATCTTAAAAATCGACAGCTGTAAAATTTTCTAAATGTACCATAATTTGGCACAACCATAAAAGTAACAAAACAATTCCAATTTGGAATTTCACTGGGTACAGTTGTATAAAATTCTGTTAATCAGTCATGCTTCACATGAACGTAATGATATTTTATTTATTGGTCCTACCAAAAGATAACGTAATGAATTAGGTGTTGCACCTTAATAAATGCTATCTCTGCATCTAATGACGTAATCAGATATTTTTATTTTTCCTTTTGCTAACTTTGTGTAAGTTTTAGATTAACTTGCACAAGTTAAACCATTCTTGCATGTCAGGGATGGTGTATAATCATGGTGTATAACCTTGGTGTATGGTCATGGTGTATGAACTTCTTGATGAGCCATTGGATCCTATATGCTAGGATATTGTTGAGGATCTTTGCATCTCAAGGATATTCAAGTATGCTCATCAAAGATATTGGTCTGTATTCTATTTGTAATTTTTGGGTGACATCTATTGCTGCTTTTGAAATCAGGATGATGTTAACTTTGTAAAAACTATTTGGGATGGGGCCGGGCTGTGGCGCTAAAGGTAAGGTGCCTGCCTTGCCTACGCTAGCCTTGGACGGACCGCGGTTAAATCCCCCGGTGTCCCATATGGTCCCCCAAGCCAGGAGCAACTTCTGAGCACATAGCCAGGAGTAAGCCCTGAGCGTTACCGGGTATGGCCCAAAAACAAAAAAAAAAAAAAAAACCTATTTGGGAGTGTTTCTTAAATTTCCTAGAAGAGCCTAAAGAGGATTGGTAGTAGCTAGGTCCTCTTGAAATGTTTGAAAGAATTCACTAGTGAATCCATCATTGCCCAGGCTTTTGTTTGGGGGAAGATTTTTGATTCAACAGAGATAAGTCTCTTCAGATATGCCAGATCATCCTTGTTCGAACTTGAGAGTTTCTATGAGTCCAATAAGTTATCCATTTCTGCCAGGTTCTCTTGTTTTGTGGCATAGGGCTTCTCAAAGTAATTTCTGATTTACCCTTTGAATTCTATAGTTTCTGTAGTAGTCTCATTTTTATTTCTAATTTGGTTTATTAAGTTTCTCTTTCTTTGTGAGTCTTGATAATGGTATCTTGATTTTGTTTATTTTTTAAAGAACCCATTCTTGCTTTTATTGATCTTTAGGGTTGCTTTGGGGTGCCTAGTTAATTAGTTTATGCTCTGAGCTTTGTTATTTCCTTATGTCTGTCTCTGTTTAGTTCATTTTGTTGATCCTTTTCTAATGTTTAAGCTGTTCCATTAAATTATTTAAGTTTTTTCCTTCCTATGAATTATTAAAAAGTTATAAAATTTCCTCTTAATACTACTTTTGTTGTGTCCCACAAATTCTGATTATTCATGTCTACATTTTCATTTGTTTTCATGAATCTTTTGATTTTCTCTTTGATTTCATTTCTAACCCACTAGTTGTTTAGTACTGAGCTGTTTGATTTCCAGGTGTTAAGTTCTGTCTCTGCTTCTGTTTGTAATTTACTTTTAATTTCAGTTCAGGATGATCTTAGAAGGTAGTTGATATGTTTTATCATCTTAATTTTATGGAGGTTTTGTGACCCAGCAATTGGTCTATCTTCGATAATGCCTCATATTCATTGAGAAGAATGTTAATTCAGATTTTGGGGATGAATAGCTATATATATATTCTTCCTTCATAACCAGCATATCCTTGTTGAGTTTCAGCATGGTTGACTTATTAACAGGTGATACTGCGTGTTGAAATTTCCCATTTTTATTCTGTTTTTATTGATATCTTTTTTTGTTTGTTTGTTTTTGTTTTTTGTTTTTTGGGCCACACCCGTTTGACGCTCAGGGGTTACTCCTGGCTATGTGCTCAGAAATCGCCCCTGGCTTGGGGGGACCATATGGGACGCCGGGGGATCGAACCGTGGTCCGTTCCTTGGTAGCGCTTACAAGGCAGACACCTTATCTCTAGCGCCACCTTCCCGGCCCCTTGATATCTTTTACAAATCTGTCAGCAATTGTTTTAAAATTTTTGCTGTTCCCTCCATGGTACAGTATTGTGACTTTTTCTTGTTGTATATATCCCTTGGTTATTAAGAAATATCCATCTCTATCTTTTATAAATTTTAAGCTTAAAATCTGTGTGTCAGATATTAGTATGGTCACCTCAGTCTTTTTAAGGGAGTTGTTTGCTTGAATGATTTTTCTCCAACCTTATATTTTGAGTTTGTGTTTGCTCTGACTATTCAGATGTGATTCTTATAGGGCAACAGAATGTTAGATTCAACATTTTGAATCATTTTGCTAGAAAATTGTCATAGAATTAAGTGTCATATTATTCTTGGACTCTGCTGTGTTTATTGGGTCTTCCTTGGCCTAAAGTAGATCTTTCAGCTCTTCTTTTATGATTGGTTTTGTGTCTGTAAAATTTCTGAGCTGTTGTTTATCTGTGAAGCTATGTATCCTTTCTTTAAACATGAATAACTGTCTAACTGAATGAAGTACTCATGGCAAAACATTCATTTCATTGAGTTTTGTCACTACATGCCACCACTGTTTTCAGGCCTTGAGAGTTGATTGTGATGATTCTACTGTAAATCTTAAGGATGCCTATTAGTATATAATTTCCTTTTTTGATCAAGCTGCTTTCAGTATCTTATCTATACCTGTGGTTTTCATCATTGTAACTATTATGTACCTTGGGATGCTTTTCTTTTCCTTTTTTTTCTTTTCTTTCTCTTTTAGCTGGTACTCTTTGGACATCCAGAATATGGCTGCATGCACTCTCTAGTTCTGGGAATTTCTCAGTAATGATGTCCTTAACTGTTGATTCTTCATTGGGGTTTTCTACCTGGGCTTCTGTGACCCAATAATTCTATGTTGTGTCTATTGAGCTTATTTCAGAGTACTATTGTCTTCTGTACATTTTTTGAGATTTTTTTCCCAACCTCTTCTATTGTATGGAAGTGTTATGTAGCTCATCTTCTCTATTACTGATTCTCTCCTCAGTGTCTGTTACTGTGCTGGTGAGGCTTTCCAATGAGATTTTCATTTTACCTACCACGTTTTTTCAGTCCTTATATTTCTGATAGCAATGTTCTCATTATAACCTATTAATCTTCTGGGCTGTACAACCATCATTTCTATAAGTTCATTAAAAATTTGACACATTTCATCTCTAAAGTTCTGGTCAGAAATATAGGTGGCAAGTGTTGATTGGTCTCCAGAACTACCTTCTTTAGTCACAAGGTGTGGTGGAGTTCTGTGTAGTTTTCCCATTGTGAACTTTGATGGATGGTACTTTTATTAAGTCTTGCGGTACATTTCCTTAACTGGAAGAAATAAACAGCTACGTTGCAAAGTGAAGTGGCTTCACACTTGCTGGTATCATTCCACTAAACTCAAGTTGGGAATTTTCCCATATTAATTATCACAACACTGTCCTGGGTACTGCCAAACACACTCACCCTTCTGCATAAGTGCTTGGTAGTGAGGGTCATTACCTTGTGACACTACCCTTGGCACCACCAAACAGACTGTGGTGGCGTGTTACAACTTTTAAATGGGAATATTCTCAAGCAGTATGGTGCCAAATATTTAAAAACAGGCTCTTATAAATAAAAGACATAAATTGCTGACTTTTCAATGCTCCTTAATAGCAGGTTTCAATCTACCAATGTGAAGATAGAAAATGGACAAAATGTTAGCAATAAGCGCTCGTGAACTAAGATGAGCCAGTTCTAGAAAACCACTCCCGAGGTTACTAAAACCTGAAAGTAAGGTACACCTTTTCTGTATATATGTGTATATATGTACATATATATAATGTTCATGTTATTGAGCACCTAACTTTTCCTAAAATTTATTTGCAGAGTCAAATATACATCACAGAAGTTTCAAGCACATTGTCAACACAAAATAAGACACCCATGTATAGATGGGAGGATGAAGAAGCTATATCTACATAATAGAACATTATGTAATTGTTGGAAAAAAAGTGAAATTTGCTAATACATGGATCTACATGGAGAATATCATGCTGAGTAAACTGAGTCAGAAAGGGAGATGCAGACAGAATAATCATACTCATTTGTAAAATATAAAGAAACATAATAGAAAAATAATACCCAAAGATGATAAAAATGAAAGCAAGGAAGACTGATCCTTCTCCAGAAACTTTCTAAAGCTTGCCACAATGTGAGGAGGGAGGTTAGATTAGAGAATTATGACAATGATACGGGGGATGGTCACTCTTGACAAAATTTAGGTGCTGAAAGGAGTAAAGTAATATGCACAATGCTCTTTCAGCAATAATGTTGCAAACAACAGTGTCTAAAAGGTAAAAAAAAGGTGTTTTTCTATGTTTTTATAGAAGTAGGATGGAGGCTGGGAGGTAATATATGAAATCTGTTGGAGGAAAGAGAACACTGGTGAAGTGTGGATACTTGAACTTTGTAAGACCGAAAATATTTTTATGAACAACATTGTCACTTTGTAATACATGGTGACTCAATAATATTTTAATAAAAAAGGAAACCCAGATTTGTGATGAATAAGGAACTACTGTCACAACTATTTACAGTCCATTGAAATGGAAGAATCAGACTCCAGCAATTATTGAATTTTATGAAATATTTTTAGGAAATCAAAGTCTTTAATGGCTTTCTCATCTTATTCATATTATTCTGCTACAGAAATTTTCTTAAATAATATTTTTATTTAATTTGGGCCTGAGCGTTGGCGCAAGCGGTAAGGTGTCTGCTTTACACAGGCTAGCTTAGGATAGACTGCAGTTCTATTCCCCCGAAGTCCCATTTGTCCGCCCCCCAAGCCAGGAGCAATCGATTTCTGAGCACATAACTAGGAGTAACCCTTGGGCGTCACTGGGTGTGGTCAAAAACCACAATAATAATAATAATTAATAATAATAAAAATATTTATTTATTTATTTAAGCACCACAATTACAAACATTTGGGCTTCACTCATAAAGAACACCCCCCTTTATCCAAGCAACATTCCCACCATTAACGTTCCCAACTTCTTCCCCCCAACTCTCTATCTGTATTCAAAACAGGCATTCTACTTTTCTCACTTATTAACATTGTCATGATAGTTATTAGTGTAGTTATTTCTCTAATTGCACTCACTAATTTTTGTGGTGAGCTTCATATTGTGAGCTGGTCCTTCCAGCCCTTGTCTCTGGACATGTCTCTGGATATTATTCCAATAATGTCTTTTCTTTATTTTTAAAACCAATAGATGAGTGAGACTATTCTGTGTCTACCTCTCTTTCTCTGACTTATTTCATTCAGCATAATAGTTTTCATGTTCGTCCATGTATAGGAAAATGTATGACTTCATCTCTCCTGGTGGCTGCATAATATTTCATTCCATTATAAGTACCATGGTTTCTTTAGCCACTCATCTGTTGTTGGGCATTTCGGTTGTTTCCAGATGCTATTTATTGTTAATAGCACTGCAATGAATATAGATATGAAGAAGGGATTTTTGTATAGCATTTTTTGTATTCCTGGGGTATATCCCTAGGAGTGGTATAGCTGGATCATATGGAAGCTCAATTTCCAGTTTTTGGAAAAATCTCCATATTGTTTTCCATAAAGGCTGGACTAGACAGCACTCTAGCCAGCAGCGAATGAGAGTTTCTTTCTCTCCACAACCTTGCCAGCGACATTTTTGGCAGTTAAAAAAATAAAAGTAATATGGGAGTGTGGTGCAAGGGGTTTGCATTTGAAGAAATCAATGGACTAATAATTCTGCATTGTTGTCAATGTCCAGTTCTCCTTTGTACAACCCAATACTTATCTGATCTTTTGTTTAGTTATTCTTCACATATACAACATCTTATAACAATTGTTTTGCAAATTAGTCTGTACTGTTCCTCTCCCTGGAATGCCTTTTTATTTTTTTCTTCCTGGAATGCTTATCCCATCACCTCACTAAACTAAGGCATACAAACTAAGGCATACACAAAAAATATCAATACTTACTCATCTACTGAACCAGAATCTATAAGAGAATTCTAGGGGCATGTGCAAGTTTTAATAATTGCCCAGAAAATTTTCATCAGTCAGCTTTTGAATTCCCTGGTTCATGTCACCTTTTCATTGCTTGATTCTCAGCTTTACCATTGTTTCTTGAAGAAAGTGTTGTGTTCAGATGAAATTGGGTCCCTTCCTTATCAGTTTCAGGCTTATAATGCTTTGGGCTTTCTTATAACCTTTGCTCCAAATAAAAATTGGATTGAAAGTCTTTTGGGGAAAGACTTAAAATTAATGCTTGTACATTTGATAAAAGTAGAAGCATCTCTGGTTTATCCCTGGAATACCATAGTAACTGATCCGAAAATAAACATGATTAAATCGTAGAATTAACTCAACTCTAACAAATACAAACACACATACACACACACCCCCAAAAAATCAACCCTTTATCAAGGAACATTGCTAAAAGCAACACATTTGTTTGGTCCCACAGTCTTAATGTTTATCTTCATATAAGTTCTGTACTCAACATTGTTCTCAAGTTTCTTATTCTAAAATGAAAAATAAAAAAGAGTGAACAGAGATTTCTCATAATATGTTTATGTATAACTTATAAGAGCTAAGTACGAACACCAGAAACCTGATATAGTACATAAAATTTCCTAGTCACAGACCATCATAATTACCCATCTTTATAAGAAATGCATAAAAAATTGCTTTTATTTTCATTCTAGAATGAACATTCAGTTTATTAATTAATTCATTCATTCAGTCCATGTAATGTTGGTTGGGTTAAACCCTTTCAGCCCATTGTCTCCATATAGCAAATAAAAAAATTCAGTCATATATTTAATGCCATGTGTCAAGAGGGAGGCAGTGGAGGAAGAGTTCAAAAAGGAGATACAGCTTTTTCAAAGAGCACCATATGTCTATTTTCATTTCTAAGTCAAATGACATGCAGTAGGAAATAAATGTAGAATTTGTGTCAATTTCTTGATTCCAAAGGATCAACCACTTTAATTTTAGTTTTGTATTATGTTTCAGTCTGCATCTGCTCCAAATACCTGACCTTCTAATTTTAGGGCAGTCTTACCATCTTCTATGTCTGAAATATAGAGTTATGAATCTTACTTAAACTACCTAGCCATTTGGAACCTATTAACTGACATTGGATAATATCAGTAATGTCATTTAAAATAATTCCAGTGACTGGAACAGTAGTTGATCAAATAGGGTCAGGTGTAATCAATGATTACAATTGAGAATTATACATGATCAAATTTAAATCTATACCCAAAATTTGACACAATATTTTTATGGAGACACATTGCATGTAATATTATTTTCAAAAGTACAAAAATTGTTTTGAATATGTATATGCACATATATACATAAAAATGTGATGTAAAGCAGAATTCTTGCTCATAAATTCAATGGACACAAAGTGATCATATTGTTGGACATCTTCAAGAGGTCTTGTGCCATGATTTTAAATCCTTTTTAAACTTGGTTTGAGAAACAAAACACACTAGAAAAAATTACATTTACTAGTAACAAAAAGATCAACTGACATAATGGGAAAATCGGAGTTCCCCATTTCTATACTTGTTGAGAAGACACATTACTTTCACATTGAAAATTGTGAACCTTGTGCAGTCTTCTTTTATTTATTTATTTATTTATTTATTTATTTATTTATTTATTTATTAACAGCCTTTTAAAATGAAGAAAATAGCATGAACAAAGAGAAAAATATGTCCTTATGCTGGTGTAATTCACCAGTGAAAGACTTGTACTAAAACCAGAATCTTCTGATGGTCAAAGCAAGGACTGGTTCTAAGTCAGAATGTTACAGAGAACCTCAAGAAAAGTCCCTTAATAAGATGACCTATTCCTAAAAAGCACTCCCCTACTGGAGACCTGTATTCAGGAAATTTGTGGGGAACAAACAGAAGCCAAACCAAGTCAGTTCATTACCCAACTGTGAACAAACTTTCAAAATACATTCTAGTTCTTGTGTAATCAGAATTTCTACACTCTACTCAAAAAGCACTTTGACCTAAAACCTACAAAATTGTCCCATTGTGTCCCTTTGTAGAGATCTTCAGTAGCTCACCCTCACTAAACCTAACTGCTTAAAGTATTGATATGTTATATGGATTCTGATTCATTCTTGGATCAGTGAAGATCACCAGTTTATTTGAGATAAAAGGGATCCCAAGAAGCATTAACTTGAGATACAGAAAAAAGAATGTATCTTCTCTTTACTTGGTACTGCAAATGTTGCATAATATTACCTGAAACAGAAATTTATGACTTCTGAAACAGGGAGATATTTTTATTGGCTACTCTTGACAAATTGTATTTGTCCCTTCTTATTTATTTATCTATTATGAAAATTTACATAAATATACCTTTCAGGAACGGAAATCTGTCTTTACATATATTTAGTTATCTTGAATGATTTTTTTCCTCCCAGGAAACAAGTCTGTACCTAGCAAATTGTGTTACTTTGGTTCGTCTGTTGCTTTGCCAACCACGGTATGTATCTTTTAATTAAGTCAAAAAGAGGTCTTAAAAGCTACATAAGCCCAGGAAACTCTATTTCTGGCTGACAGCAATGGCTCCTTATTTGCTAGCAAAAGCACAGATTGACAGAATAGAATAGATCAAGAAAATTGATCGTTCCTCATATGCTGGATTGAGTCAATATATGTAAATCCATCCCTGCTAGCAGAAACGGAGATGCTTGCCATGCAGAACAGACACCAGTTACAGCCTGTTTTCTAGTCTAAATGCCAGGATTTCACTTTAATGCAGCAAAACTACAGTTATGTACTTGGAAACCTCTTTTGTATTCATAACAACTGTAGTTTGAATGTGGTTCAGGACAGAGAAACTGTATTTATGAGCCACCATCTCTTCTGAGTCAATACAATTTGCAGTAAATACAGTTTAAGTCAGAGCTATGGTATAGATGCTTTGGGAATTTTCTTACTCCATTTTTTGAAGCCTTTTAAATGTTTGCTGCTTTCAACTTTATTGCTTTAAAGCGAACAGCTTTGCATGGTTGTTGTGAAGATCAAGTGAAATAATAGGTAGAAAGTGAACTTTGAAAAAATGAAAAGTGTTATGCAGATGGGAGCTTATTATTATTTTTTACTCTCAAGGTCTTTTTACTGAAGAGTAATATTCTTTAGATATACAAAAGTCTAATTTTAGTCTTGATTAAAACATTTGAAACATTCAAAGTAGAAGTACATAAAGTAGAAAATCTAGAAACATAAAAATCACATTACATGTTTAAATGGCCCTTAATCTCTTCTCAGGTAAGAATAATTATGGACTCCATAATATCAAAGATGAGTCATGTCTCTTTCCTCTGGAGTAGGACTCAGTGGTACAGACATGAGTCTTTCCAGAGCTTTTAAAAATGTTTTCTTCCTTTCTGAAGTTAACCTGTTTAAAAGGTAAAGTGTATCCATTATAGTCATTTAATTATTCATAAACAAATATAAGCAAAATACAATTTAAGTGGATTTCTTATGTTCATAATATATGGCAATAATTTATGCCCTATATTATATACAAATGTCTTCTCAAAACAGTTAAGAGATGAATGATGAAGTTGAGGGCTTATTAGAACCTTAAAAAGAGATGAATTGGGGCCGGGCGGTGGCGCTGGAGGTAAGGTGCCTGCCTTGCCTGCGCTAGCCTAGGACGGACTGCGGTTCGATCCCCCGGTGTCCCATATGGTCCCCCAAGAAGCCAGGAGCAACTTCTGAGCGCATAGCCAGGAGTAACCCCTGAGCGGCACAGGGTGTGGCCCAAAAACCAAAAAAAAAAAAAAAAAAAAAAAAAAAAAAAAAAAAAGAGATGAATTTATTTCTCTTTGTTCTATTCACTCCAGAAAATAGGGTTTCTCTATTTCTGTAACCCAAGAAATGGAAACAGCCTCAACTACTGTAAAAAAAAAAAGATACCAGAAAATCTGGTAGTAAATATTTTTTTAATTTCAGATTCTCACTACAAACTATTATTGACATCATTTCACCTCCACCTGTATTGTTAAATTTGTCTAATCAGATCTTCCTTCCATGAATATTTTAAGATTTCCCTGAGTTGATGACTTTGTTAATGCCAATTTTTTCACTAGATTTCATTTGATTTAATTACTGTGTCTCTCTGACAGAACCTAGGTTACCTTTGATGGTTTCTTTAGCACATTGGTAAAATGAGGTCTACTCATATGCAATAATTTTTTTTACTCAATATTATTATGGTTATGTTTTTGAAAGTGATCTCTTTAAGCAAAATGATACAGAAATCAGACTTTTTGTTTTTGTTTTTGCTTTTGTTTTTTTTTTGGGGGGGGGGGAGGGTTACACCTGGCAGCACTCAAGGGTTACTCCTGGCTCTACACTCAGAAATTGCTCCTGGCAGGCTCAGAAGATCATATGGAATGCCGGGATTTGAATCACTGTCCTTCTACATGCAAGGCAAACTCCCTACCTCCGTGCTATCTCCACAGGCCCAGAAACCAGGTTTTTGAATGATATCATTTTATTAAACAAAGGCCAGAAATTTTCTTTCATTCATCAACTTTAAAACAATTTTTCTAGTAGATCCTGTACATTTCCTACATTTTTAATTTGAAATTTAAAATTTAAAAATTTCCAAGTTAAGGATTAGAAAATATTTCAAGAATGTGAAAAGCATTAATTACTAATGATCTCACCAATGACTTTAAAGCATTTTAGTGAATAGAACTAAAAGGCAACTTTTATGAAACTCCCCTAATTCCCACTTCTTCCATTTTTTAAAATGTTTATTGTCTAAACCAGTATTTCTCAGTTGGCAGACATATGTCCTCACCCAAGTTTGGAGTTCCAGCCTATTACAAGGGGGACATAAGTGAAATTGCCTAAATGGGAGGCCAGATTAGAAGGCTAAAGGTCAACTGGTAAAACAGTAGAACCAAAGGGCTGAAAGTGAGCTACAATAGGAGAAAGATTGAGAAATGTTAAATATTCTATCAGAGAATATACACAATATTTTCTACACCATCTACCTTATAGTAATTATGGGTCTTAATTGTACAGGTGAATTTATATTTAGTATTTTCTTCCAACACATATAATAAATGTGCTTGCCTGAAGTTTGGTGTTTTGTATGGAAATTAAAAATAAAAACAGGCACTTTATTTCAGACTTTTATGGACCAAATAATTTTGTAGAACACAATGAAAATAAATTACTAGAGAAAGTGATTCATATGCTAAGATGTCATGGCAATGTCAATATGCTATAAAAATTTCAAAATGCTTATTTTGAAATTCCATTGTTATTTCATTGTGGTCTGGTGAATTCTTCAGGAAAGCACATAAGAGCAATATTATCTGCATTCCTTCATGTTTACATCAGTTTACCAGAGGCTCTTTAAACTTAAAAATCAATTTTACTGCACATAAGATTTTTGACTCATATTTTCTTCCTTGGGTTTCTTAAATACGTTACTGTATTTTCTTGGGTCATAAAAATATTCTGATATTTTAATATTTATCTGATTTTTATTTCTATTATGTGTGGGGTTCTTTTTGTTGTCATTAAACTATCCAAAAGATTTTTCTTTATTAGATGGTATTGGCATTGTAGACCAATTGAATGTGTATTATTAAATTGTCAGATTCAGAAAAACTTTTAAATTAAAACTATCCTTCATGAATCCATATAATATAATGGAAAATACAGAAGTTGTTTCCTCATGAAAACTTTTATTGGTCTGGTAAAAGCAGTGAGACTTTCTCAGAATACTATTTTTAGATGGATGAGCCAGAATGCATATTTAAAATATAAGAAGGCTAGGGGCCAGAGCAGTGGCGCAAGCAATAGGGTGTATGCTTTTCACACGCCAACCTAGGACTGACTGCCGTTTGATCCCCAGTGTCCTAGATGATCCCCCAAGCAAGGAGCGATTTCTGAGTGCATACTAAGCATCACCACGTGTGGCCCCAAAAGAAAAAATATACATATAGGCTATATATATAAATAAAATATAAATATGAAATATAGTGGTAAATTAATTTTAAATTGTGACATAGATATATATTTACTTATAGAATACAAAAAACTAATTATGCCTAATAATTGCAAAATTTAAAAAGAATCTAATATCAATTATATTTTAGAGATTATTTAGAACTTTATTATTATATATGTCATTTATTATTTATATTTTTGTGTCTTGTAAAACATTTATAATTTAAAATTTTTCAAACAGAAGTTAGTGTAAATAGAATTAATGCATTTTTCCCAATCAAGTCCAAAATCACTTAACTTCTCTCTAAATATTTGCATTAGACATGTCATTATTTCTAAATCAATTCCTTTCTACAACTCTGAAAATGCTTTTTTTTTTTTTTTTGGCCACACCAATTTGATGCTCAGGGGTTACTCCTGGCTAAGCACTCAGAAATTGCCCCTGGCTTGGGGGGACCATATAGGATGCTGGAGGATCGAACCACGGTCCTTCCTTGGCTAGCGCTTGCAAGGCAGACACGTTACCTCTAGCGCCACCTCACCAACCCCTGAAAATGCTTTTTTCCATACACTTTTTTTTTTTTTTTTTTTTTTTTTTTTTTTTTTTTTGGTTTTTGGGCCACACCCGTTTGACGCTCAGGGGTTACTCCTGGCTATGTGCTCAGAAATCGCCCCTGGCTTGGGGGGACCATATGGGACGCCGGGGGATCGAACCGCGGTCCGTTCCTTGGTAGCGCTTGCAAGGCAGACACCTTATCTCCAGCGCCACCTTCCCGGCCCCGATTTTCCATACACTTTTATTTTTTAGATTCTCCTGTTCTCACATCCTATTTTACTTATTTTATTATTTTTCCTACTTAATCTTGTTGGTTTTGTCTTGGCTCGACTTTATTTCAGAAATACTTTATTGTTATTTTAAGTTCCCATAATTTATCTTTTACATATATCATAAATTATCTTTTAAAATATCCCATCATCCAATTATGTTTGTTTTATTTTGTTTTAATTAGTTACTCATAGAGCTTCTATAATGCACTTGGCTTATTTTAGGTCATTTGTAAATTCCACTCCTGTTCCTTTATTTTATTACATTTTATTTTATGCCATTTCACTTTATTAGGAGACATGACTATTTCTGTTGCCATCTATACATGTGACTAAGTTTTTGTCTACTTTGATAAAAGCAAAGTCAATGAATCCTTTTTATAGATTTATTTTTAGTGAAGCAAAAGTTTATTGAAAATAAAATAAGTGTGAGGGGAGACGAAGAGAGAGAAAAAATACATGTTCAAGAGAGAACATGAGGATATGATGCTACTCGGGCCGTTCAGTTTGGCAGTCCCTAGGCCACCCCCATATTTCTGGACACTGAATTATGCGGACATCTATCAAGCACACACCTTCACTGCTATTATCTGGTCCTACATTATGAATTCTTCTCTTCAAATTCTTCAAATAAATGATGTTTCTTTATACAATCCAACTACCATTCATTTTCATGTTTTAAAAAAAGTCACTGCTTTGTGGGGCCGGAGAGATAGCATGGAGGTAAGGCATTTGCCTTGCATGCAGAAGGTCGGTGGTTCAAATCTCGGCATCCCATATGGTCCCCCAAGCTGCCAGTAGCATATTCTGAGCATAAAGCCAGGAATAAAGCCTGAAAGCTGCTGAGTGTGACACCACCCCCTCCCACAATGCTTTGTTTCATACTTAAAAAACGTTACTGATTTAATTTGTAAATTGTGCGGACAAAAGCCAAACTGTTCATCTAAACAGCTTTTCATTATTGAAGTGGATAGAATTTTTTAATATTGTAGTTTAGGTAATTCGGTTACAATATGCTAATTTACATAATTTTGATGAAGAAAGTTGCTGTAACTTCATTATCACCAATGGGCCCAAGACCTTTCTCATGACAATCTTTGAGTCAGTTCTAGTTCACTTTTCTCTTGACTCCAGTTCCAAAATGCACACTGCTTGGTTGTCAAGGTTTTGTAATTATAGGCCAAGGATTTACCATTACTTGATATTATCTACTCATGGTTTTGTTTCTCTAGGTATCAAAAATGAGGAACATCATACAGTATGTGTCCTTCTTCCTATAACTTACTTTGCCCTTCAACACACCGCAGTTGAAGCAAATTGCAAGATTTCATCTATTTTTACAGTTGCATAGTACACTTGTACCATGTTTTCTTTATCTGTCTTTGGACATTGGGATTGTTCCATATCCTTGTCATTATACTTAGTGCTGCAAGGAACGTGAATGAGTGTTGCCTTCAAAACTTTGAATTAATATTTTTGTTTGCTGGTTAGATGCCAAGAAGTGGAATCATTTTAAAAGAAGTCTCCACATTGTTTCCATAGACATTGAGTCAGATGATCTTCTCACTGACAGTAAAAGAGGATTCCTTTCCTACCACATCCTCATATATACTTTGATGTAAATTATGCACCAGTTTCTAAATGGTCTGCCTGAAGCCATCTTTCCTACCACCCTTCCAAATAATTTTGCTTACATTGTCAAAGAAATTCTCCCAAAGAGCAATTGTGCCATACCAAATTTCTGCTCACAGATATTCAGAAATCTGTAAAGTCAGTCATAAATAAAGTTTAGTCCCATTTAAGAAATTTAAGAAAAATTAAGTTTCTATGCTTTATCACAAAGTTAGCTCCCTTACTTTAATTTCTTCTACTCTCCTAAAGAAACCTTTAATACAGTCTAGAGAAAATTCTCACTTGGCAAATAGTTCCTTTCCTCCTAATTTCTTTGCTAGCACCTCTTCTTCAATATGTAATGCCTTTCTTATGCCTTAAGATCCAATTGCAAAGTTCCCTTCTATAAAAATCTTTTCTGTACATACTCCAAAGGTAAAAATAAACGCATTATGGTTTTCTTTATCTTAGTTTTTGGACACAGTTGTAGCACAGCATTTAAGTTATATTTAAACTAGAATCACTTATTATTTTTAACTTCTATATATTATTAAAGTATTAGGGATACTGGCATATAATTAATTTCTATTTTAATCATCCAGTTATAATTTATATGCTAAAATTCATTTTTTCTTCTAGCTAGTACCAGGCAAAGAGTTATATGGAGAATATTATTAGTAATATCTATCAAATAGACAAATGAATAGAACTGGGTCCCAAAGAAGTACAGTGACTAAACACAGTTGATAATTTCACTGTGACAGAGGTCATAAAACTCTAAAACAAGCTGTTAAAAGACCATTTTAGTTGAGGTATAAGAAATGATACAACTTGTAGGGCACTTCCTTTGCCCATGATCTACCCAAGTTCCATCAATGATGCCCCACATAGTACCTGAGCCCTTTATTTATGGTTTTTGGGTCACACCCGGCAGTGCTCAGGGATTATTCCTGGCTCCAGGCTCAGAAATTGCTCCTGGCAGGCACGGGGGACCATATGGGATGCCGGGATTCGAACCGATGACCTCCTGCATTAAAGGCAAATACCTTACCTCCATGCTATCTCTCCGGCCCCCTCATTCTCCAAATTATTTGCACATTTACCATTCCCATATTATCTCAATATTGCCTTTTGAAAATAAAATTCAGTCTCTGGCCCCAGAGTCAGAGATGACATCACTGAATTATGACAATGAGGAAATAGCCCAAGAAAATATAAAATTCAAATACCTCAGATATGTTTTACATGTCAATCTATTTGTTGTTATTTCTTCATTTCTTCATTATCCAACTTCTCATAAAATGGAAACTTGACCCAAGTCTTGTGCTTTTATCTTACTTTATTTTATTTTTATTTTATTTTTACTTTTTTATATAGGAATCAGACAGACCCAGACCACTTGATAATGCAGAGGTACAAATGATGGTTATCTGCTGTGTCCAACAGCACGTTGGTTATTTTGGGGCCATCAGGGTGAGAGGTAGTGATGCTCAAGACCATGTGTTGTCAGTGATACAAATCATCTCTGTACACATGCTACATACACATGATTGAATATATCCTCCATCCATGTTTCTAAAAAAATATTTCCCAGGAAAAAGAATCTCAAATGTAATTTACTATTATTTCTTAGAGCAGGAAAGGTTACACTTTAAATCTTTATTGAGATTCTATGGTTTACAATAATATTAATGAGGGTTTTCTGCAAGCCTCATTTGAAGACCATAACCACCACAGGAAGTCCCGAAGGTCCCTTTGACTCCTGGTCACAACCCTGCAAACTCAGTTTTCCAGTTTTGTTGTCTTTGGCTCTTTTTTGCTCTTACTCAGTATCTTTAAAACTCATGTGAGAGAAATTATTCTTTATCTATCCCTTTCCTTTTGACTGACTTTACTCAGCATGATAACCTCTAGTTTCATACATACTGCAGCAAATTGCATTATTTTATCACTTATTACCATAACATTTTCTGTACTAAGCACTGAAATAAACATAGGAATGCACATATCATTTAAAATTAATGTTTTTGTGTTTGGAGGTTGAAATTATGAAGTGGTATCACTAAATCAAATGAAAATACTATATATATATAGTATATAGTATTGAGATGTATATATATATATATATTAGAAATCTTGTTCTTTCCAGAGAGGTCTAATCAGCCAATATTCCTACCACAGTGGATGAGGATTCCTTTCTCATAATAACCTCACCAACATTAGTTTTTGACAGACATTTTGGTATATGCCATTTCACTATATGAGATATCTTGTTTTTATTTAATTTCTCTAATTATTAGTGATAATAACTTTTAATATACCATTGAGCTATTTGTTTATCTATGGAAACATTTTTATTTATCTGATTTTCCCATTTTTACATGAGGTTGTTGGATTTTTGTTTTTGAGCTTGTGAATGCTTTATGTACCTTGAATATTAGCCCTTTATCCAATGTATTGTGTACAATTATTTTCTCCAATTCAGTAGTAGTTGCCTTTTATTTTAGCTTCAATTTTTTTTAGTGCAGAAACTTTTTAATTTTATGTAGTGTCATTTGTTTATTTTTGCTTTTGCTTTCTTTGCTTCTGTGTTAATCTTTTTAAAGATACATTTGAGATTCATTTTCTGGATATTTTTGCATGTTATTAAAGAATCTTTGTCCTTGCATGTAAGAAAATAAATAGTTATCATGTGCAAGTAATTATATGTGCATATAACAACTGAATATATCCAAATAATATGATTTTATGGACATTAAATGAAAAAGAACAGCGCTACACCATATCAGAACAAAAATATTAAGCATATAAAATGTAACAAGTTGCTTAATCTCATATTTTTAATCCACACTATTTCAAAATACTCAAGATCATTCTTTTTATCCCTTGAACATTAAAATTTCATTGATATCTATTTTTCAGTATGTTTAATAATCTTGATTTAAGCACCATAATTACAAGGATGTTTGTAGTTGGGTTTCAGTTATGTAAAAGGACACCCCCACTCATCGGTGCAACCTTCATACCACCAATGTCCCCATCTCCCCCCTCTTTGTCCTGGGCTTTGCCACATCTCTGAATGTTAAATGTTATCATTAAAAGAAGAAATCTGTATACATAAACATTTTGATCTCACCTGGTTTTCTATCAAGAATAGTAATTCGGATTATGCACATGCATTTCTATTTTATTTTTTAAGCAATTTTAGGAGTATATTTTAGATACTTTACACATTCACTTATTACATGTAGAGAGCATACAATGTGCTAGTAGGGTCCTGTTGTCACCTGACTCTAGGTGTAGGCAATGGCGAACCCATCCATTCCTGTTTGACCTCTTTCAGAGATGACGTCAACAGTCAAATACTCAATACATGGGGGTTCCACTCTCAGACATATAATTATTCTCATTACAGATGGAGCCAACTAGAAGGTCAGTTTTCAATAAATTTTCACTTCTTTCCCTCACTGTTTCATAGAAAATATATACTTCCATTGTTCTTTGCTGAAAAGTTTAAAACTACCATTTGCTTTGATTGATTCCAAAACACAATGGCTTGATACTTGATTTGATTTTGATCATTTATGTGCTTTGATTCTATCAATGGTTTTAGCTAAAATAATTCAAAACAAAAAATATTTATTTAAATAAAATGAGATACCCAGAAAAGATCTTTCTTTGAAATTTCTGAAATTTTACTTGTGATTCTTTTCCTCTCTTCTTTAAATAAATAAATCCTTAATTTAATCATTGTCAGATAGTTATAAAGTTGTTCATATTTGAGTTTCATATATACAATGTAGAACACACCCCTTCATCAGTGTACATTTTTTTCCAACAATGTCTCCAGTTTCCCTCTTGTCCTCCCTCTGCTATCTCTCCTACCTGCCTCTGTGGGAGACAGTTTTCTTCTCTCTCTCTTTTTCTCATCCTTTATTCCTTTTAGCTATGGTATTTACATTATTGTTACTTAAGGGTATCATTTTATATCTTTTCAGTACCCAATTCTTGTCAGAGTAGTAATTGCCCACTACCACTGTCACAATGGTCCCTTCTTTGCCATAACTATACTCGCTATTTGTGGCAAGCTATTTGTAACAAGGACCATGGACTACTGCCTCACTATTTTCTCTGTATATTATTACCATATTATCTTTTGTTAATATCCCACAAATTAGGGCTCTTATTCTATGTCTATCTCTCTCCCTCTGTCTCATTTAACTCAGTTTAATACTCTCCATATAGATCCATGAATAAGCAAATTTAATGACTTCATTTTTTTCTCTAACAGCTGCATAGTATTTCATGGTACCACAAATATAACACATCTACATGGTACCATAGATGTATTACCATTTCTTTATCCATTTATCTGTTCTCAGGCACAGAGCTGATTTCTATATTTTGGCTATTGTGAATAGTGCTGCAATGAACGTAGGAGTAAGATACACAGAAATTATCTTTATCAAGTATCTAGTTTGTGCCTGATTAGCTGGTAATCAGCAGGTTCCAAAATATATAATAAATATAAATGTGTTTAATATATGGTAAAAGCATACAGTGGCTCTGGATAACATTGGTTAATAGTGTCCCAAAGTCTTTATAACTTATTAATTCTCCTTACTATATTTACTGTCCATTTTGCTTTACTCTTTTAGCCACCATCTTTTTCAGTTTTCCTTGTCAAGTATTGATATTTTAAATGTGTAAAATCTGGAGCCGGAACGATAGCACAGTGGTATAGCATTTGCCTTGCACATGGCTGATCCAGGATGGAACTGGGTTCGATCCCCGACATCCCATATGGTCTCCCAAGCCAGGAGCAATTTCTGAGTGCATACCCAGGAGTAATCCCTGATCATCACCTGGTGTGTAAATATAAATAAGTTTATATTTATAAAATATGTGTGTGTAAAATCTCCTTAAACTATGCTACTTTCTACATGATGTTTAGGAACTAAGGAAAGGATCAGTTATACAGTACTTGCATATATGAGGCCCTAATAGAAAAACATGTTTTGCAAACTGTCTTTGGAAAACTAATAGTCCATAAATCATAATAATCCTTTATAAAAGAATTTAAAATATTTTTATACATAATGTAATATTAGAAAAGCATAGGACAATAAAATAATAACTTTTGGCTTGTGGCATTTTTTGGTATAGAACATCTCATAGCCTTTACTATACTAATGTCTATTATATATTTTCAAAGAAAATTCATAGGAGATATCATTTTCCATGTCTGTCAATCCAGGACCCTTATTTCCCAGGTGGATAAGTTACCATCATGAGGATCACTCGTATATCAAAGCACAAAATTTGAGAAATGATACTTCATATAACTAAGCCAGAAGCATAGCATGACATCAATATTAATCCATTTTATCCCTAAAGGAAGACTTCATATTTCTAACTAGAAGAGTAATATGCATATATTACAGCTTCTTTATCTTATTATCCATCTAAGGGCATGGAGATACATTCCATGTCTTAGCTTTCGCAAATAAAACTTTTATGAATATAAGGTTATAAAGATTCTTTTGAAATGATGCTGTCATAAACCTTGAAAAATGTCTGGGAGTGATACTGCTGAATCAAATATTTAATCTCCATATTAGAATATTAAAAAGATATATAGAGAAATAATATAAGAATTCTCTAGGCTCTTTTATCAACATTCTCACCAAAAATTTCTGTTTTCTATTTTTTTTATATGTCATTCTGACAGATGTGATGAGATTTTTTAGTAGTTTAATTTGACAATTTCTAACAATAAGTGACACTGAGGTTTTTATCTTCCTCTTTTCAAATTTTCTTTTTAAAAATATTTATTGTGGGGGCCAGAGCACAGCAGGCTGGACATTTGCCTTGCATGCAGACAACCCAGATTCAAACCCCGGTATCTCATATGTTCTCTGAGTTTATTAGGAATGATACCTTGATAACAGAACCAGAATTAATTCCTGAGTGCCCCTGGGTGTGGTCCAACATTAAACAACCAAACAAAATAATTATTGAGGCATCAAACTTTCCAAATTTTCAATATTTTGCATTTCTTTTATTTTGTTTGTTTTGTTTTTTTGTTTTGTTTTTTTTGTTTGTTTGGGGGTCACATCTGGAGATGCTTAGAAATATTTCTTGCTCTGCACTCAAGGGATGGTGGTACTTGGGGGCCCATATGACATTCATCAAATTGAACTCAGCATGGTTGTGTACAATGCAACTATCCTACCTGTTGTATAGCTCTGGCCCTAACTCTATTTTTTTTTCTATTTTTTCAACTTTTTCTAGTGCCTCAGAAGAAGGCTAATTGTTTGCAAATTGTCTTGTGCTTTTGTGGGATTTCATTGCAATGAACTTTTCCCTTAGTATTTATTTTGCTGTATCCCAGAGATCTGGTAACACACCCTAGTTTTTATTCCTTTATAATTTTGATATATTTTTCTACTGGTTCAAGTGTTATTCAGAAGTATGATGTTTAGTGTTTCATGTTTGAAAGTTATGTATTTTCTATAGTTAAATAGTTATGTAACTGAACTATCTTTTCTAAAATTGATTCTACTTTCTGTTTTTTCAATTTTTGTCTCATTTATTTGTGATCAGAAGGCAAGATGATAGTTAAATATTTACATAACTAAGGCGTTTTTTTTTGTTTGTTTTTGTTTTTGGGTCACACCAGCAGCGCTCAGGGTTACTCCTGACTCTACACTCAGAAATCGACCCTTGCAGGCACAGGGGA